>NW_017672274.1:17465-186656 GCF_001879085.1 Nicotiana attenuata
CAGAATTAATTTGTTCTAATGTTCAAGCTAGCTTTCCATGATTACAGTTTTATCATGGATTTCATGATTTATCTCTTGAGTTGAAGTATCCAGTGAATAAAAAGGGAAATTTGATGTTTGGCATTTGATTTGTACACAAAAAAGGGGTTTTCTTTTACTATTACCTCTTCTCTAAATAAGCTAATAAAGGCTGATTAATTCATTGTAATTGAGAGGTATTTGCTTTTTCTTGATATGCTTCTGACTCTATGGTAAACTTGTTACTGCAATTAATATTTTTATTACTCATTTGAAAGTTAAAGACTGAGTATAACTCCTAGTTCATTTGCTATTTTTCTATTTTTTTTTCTAGATGTGAGTTAGTTATATTTAGTTTTCACTTTTTTCTTCCCTTAATTACAACCTGCAAACCTAACTTCTCTGTTGTAGGGCCTCTTTTTAGTGTTCTCTTTTTTCTGCCTAATATGTCTAGTTTCTTTGTGCGGCTGTCAAATGAATTGAACTTTCATAGTTCAAGAGAAATGAGGAAAAAGAAAGAGTATCTCTTGGTTGGCCTTCCTAAGCTGACGAATGCAGCTTTTCTCTTCTCTGAAATCTACAACAAACAAGTGGGAGAGGGAGGATTTGAACCTACGTAGAAAAACTTCAACAGATTTATAGTCTGCCGCTTTTGACCACTCGGCCACTCTCCCGTTCCCTGGCCGAGGCCCCCCTCAACGGGTTCTAATTCTAAGAAGGCCTATGAATTAGTTCAAAGAAAGTGGCCATTCACGTCAGGAATAGAGGCCGTTAAGGATGTACTTGCTTTTCCTTTTTTTCGTAGAGATTGGGTTGGTTAACTTTTTTCTTAACTAATGTAGTTTACTGCTATATATGGAAATTATTTCTTGGTGAAGAGAAAGGAATGTTATTAGAGATGAATCCTCTGCGATTCCAGGATTGTTAACTTTTTTCTTAACTAATGTAGTTTATTGCTATATATGGAAATTATGTCTTGGTGAAGAGAAAGGAATGTTATTAGAGATGAATCCTCTGCAATTCCGGGATGTAGAAACTAAGTATCAAGTTTAGAAACCCTTGGATGTTATTATCCGGAGAATGATTTCCGAGATGGATGATAATAGTTTGTGTCTTGCCCATTTTCATGAGCGTCTTCGTATTTTGCTTTTGCTCTTTTTTGCTTTTTCATAAGTAGATGTGCATTCATTTATACTTTCTCGGCATATTCCTTTCTAATTGTTCTCTTAGCTTAAGAGCATTATTATTAATTAGTATGTGCTTTGACTGATCATGCTTCCCATTCTTGGCAGGTTCTGTTAGTTATATAGGTTTTGCTGACACATCACGGAGTAGCAAATCTTTCTCTAGTTCTTCAGATTTAACATTGTCGTTTGCCGCTGACAGAAGTGCTGCTCTTTGAGTTGTGACTACTTATAGTTGAGAGAGATTTGCTGATCTGAATGTACCTCCTTCACTAAGATAGCTTTCCTCTGAAACGGTTGTTTGAAATCACTCTTCATCTTCTTAGTCATTTTGATATTCCAGATGCAAGCATCCCAACGACCTCAAATGTCTGGCGGCGTCCATGGATTATACAATCAGCCAATGCAGCAAGTTGAGCAATATTACGCCCCTTACCATGTTTTCAAGAACAACAATTGCAATAATACTAGCTCAGTGACGCAGTTTGCTTTTCAGACACAGAATGAACATTTCTTCACTCTGGACTCATTGCCGGCTACTGACTATGTTGTATACGATTCACCTCCTGCCTTAAGCGTCTCTTCCAACAGGAGTCCCTTCTCTCCGCAATGTTCACAGTCATACATGTCTGATCTGCATCACTCCTCTGATAACAACCCTTGTGGTTCACCTTTCAGTGGGTGTTCAGGAGTTGATGATGGTGACCTGAAACATGTGCTTCGGGAGCTGGAGAATAAATTACTGGGGCCTGAATCTGATACTGACGACAGCTGCAGTTGCTCCTTCAATGATGTGGTTTCGAAACCTTCTTCCTTGACAAGGTGGAACCGAGTGTTGGACATAGCCCCCAGCTTGAACTTGAAAGAGTTGCTCGATGCCTGTGCTGAAGCAGTGTCAGATGCTGATATCTCGACTGCTGAAATTCTTATGAATATTTTAGAGCAAAGGGTGTCAGTCTCTGGGGAACCTATGGAACGATTGAGTGCATACGTGTTGGAAGGGCTTAGAGCACGACTACTATCGTCAGGAAGCATCATATACAAAAAATTGAAGTGCAAAGAACCGACTAGCTCGGAATTATTGTCTTATATGCAAGTCATTTATAACATGTGCCCATACTACAAATTTGCTTATATGTCTGCAAATGTCGTCATCAGGGAAGCCATGACGAATGAGAACAGAATCCATATAATTGATTTTCAGATTGCACAGGGAAGTCAGTGGATGTTCCTCCTCCACGATCTTGCTCGTCGGCCCGGTGGACCCCCATTTGTCCGCATCACAGGTGTTGATGATTCCCAATCAGCTCATGCACGAGGTGGAGGACTTCAGCTTGTAGGCGAAAGGCTAGCAGAAGTTGCCAAGTCATGTGGAGTACCTTTTGAATTCCACGGTGCTGCACTATCAGGCTGTGAGGTCCAACTAGAGAACCTTCGTGTTAGGCATGGAGAAGCGCTGGCAGTAAACTTCCCTTACATGCTGCACCACATGCCGGACGAGAGCGTAAGCACAATCAACCATCGGGACCGCCTATTAAGACTAGTTAAGAGTTTGTCCCCCAAAATTGTGACCTTGGTTGAACAAGAATCAAACACCAACACCGCCCCTTTCCTTCCAAGGTTCCGTGAAACTCTTGATTACTATACAGCAATGTTCGAATCAATTGATGCAGCTCGCCCTAGGGATGACAAGCAGCGTATCAGTGCAGAGGAGCATTGTGTGGCACGGGACATTGTCAACATAATAGCATGTGAGGGGGCCGACAGAGTGGAAAGGCACGAACTTTTTGGAAAGTGGAGGTTGAGACTTATGATGGCCGGATTTACTCCATGTCCATTGAGTCCATCAGTGGGCGAGACCATCAACGATATATTGAAGGAGTACAGCCCAAATTACAGGTTTGCAGAAAGCGAAGGGGCACTCTATCTTGGATGGAAAAATAGAGCTTTAGCAACTTCTTCTGCCTGGAGATGACAACTTGTTGCCTACTATTGTCAAACATCTGTAAATTTTCACCATATGATCTCGACGTTTTATCTTTTGTTGAAGACAAGAAGAGTGTATTTTTAACCCTTTTCGTTTCATATACAGAGCTCGGAGTATGAAATCTTAGGTTTTTACATGCCAGCACAGGGAGGAATATCGCGAGTCTGAAATAGATTCCATGTCTCAACATCTGGTTATTGTCATTTTTCTCCAAGTTTATTGGTTTTTCTCAACTAGATCTTGAGCTCTATCTGCTAATGTTTGTATACATGAAATCCAGTTTCAGCCTCTAAGTACAAGGTTTCTTGTTTTTTTTTTTTTGTTTCCCTTTATGTTTGCATGCTTTTCTTTAGTTGTACATTTCTTTTAGCAGTTTAAATGGTGTAGATTGAGTGCCACGTTGGGCTGTAAATGCATTTTTGCTCTACACGAAAAATAACGTTAACGAACAAGAAAACAGGTGCTGAAGTGCAACACCTTTTGCACAGCTCAACTGGTCACATATGAGGCACAACATAAGTATCTTATTTGGTTTAAATTTGAGCAGAGACATGAAACGCTAGGCGATTTCTTTCCATATGTTCCCGTGGTGGATAGAATTACTCGGCGCATAGGCTGTTGAGGTGCGCGCAAATTCCTTTGGACACCACCATTATCAGGACAGCTCAGTGCACTAAGCTCCCGCTATGCGCGGGGTTCGGCCGCTATGCGCGGGGTTCGGGGAAGGGCCGGACCACAAGGGTCTATCGTACGCGGCCTTATCCTGCATTTCTGCAAGAGGCTGTTTTCACGGCTCGAACCCGTGGTCACAATTTTGCCAGTTACGCCAAGGCTCCCCTTCTAGACACCACCATTATCAAAAAAAACATAAATACATTTCATGTCTTGCGTTGTTTCTAATTGTCATTTTATTACACGATATTAGAGTCACACAACAAAATTTAAGGGTACAAATTGGAGTAGACATTCCCACTTATATTTCACAAATAATATCTACTTTCTCCCCAAGAAAATAGCGCAAAAAGGATAGGAAAAGATAAATTTTGAGAAAAAAGAAAAAGAAGGAAAAATTTGGGAGGCAATATTAGCAATATATGTATAGTAGATTTTACTAAATACAAAATTCGGATGAGGACTGAGTAATTGATTAATAGTCAGTTACAAATGTAAAAAGCAAGCCAAATGGATCTACATCCCCAAATTTCGCATTAAAACAGATCTTTTTGTTCCCTTTGTGTAAAGGTGGCAAATTCTAATTTGTTAAGTATATAAACCTTTAACTAATAACCAAAAATGGCGTTTAAAAGATTTTGTTTGTATTTTTTTTCTATTAAGGAAAAAAAAAAAACAGCTCAGCTTTCTTTTCTATCTATTCTTAAATCTGAAATTACAAATCCCTCTCTTCAGTCACCATTAACACAGATAGGTCTTTCAGTCCCTATCAAGAATTAATTTTTATTTATTTATTGTGAGCTTTTTCAAATAAAGAATTGGACCCCTGGATTTTTCGTGATTATTCAGAAATTAAAGTCTTTTTTTTCTGTGTTTATCTATGGATGCAGATTTGTGTGTTATGGATGATTAAGGACGTGGGATATAGAGTTAAGGTAACTCTTTTTTTTTTTTTTTTTTTGGTTTTCCATCCGGTGTTGAGTATTGGCATTTGCATCATATGTATGTAGGATTTATTTTTCTCTTTTACCAGGACATTCATCTTTCACTTAATCCTCTTAATAAATTAGTCATGTGTCAAATTTTGTGGTTTATCGGTTTCACCGACTAGACAAAAAGAGTGATTGAGTCGAGGTGCACTTTGTCTCAAAATATGTGGAGCACTTCGCCTTATCAAGGCTCTACGATATACTTTTCTTTGCCAACAAGCGTAATCCTGAAGAGGCGACACTAAACAATTGATATTTCACTTTATTGTAAATTTTCTTCAATTTTTTTGCCATATATTTGGTATTCATGCTTATAGATATCAGTCTTAGACTACACATGTATATTTGTAGTTTTTCTCTATTTGCGTCTTTCTTCATTAAAACCCACACTTTATTTGCATTTAAAGCCACACCAGACCTTAGAGCTTTTTTGCGCTTTTCGCCTTTCATAACACTGGTCCCTGATGTAAATACTGTTTTTTATCTGCGCAAAGTTTGAACTCATGACATGCGCCTAACCCTACACATCACATACTGAATTTTATCACTTTGCCAAAGGCTATACTTTATTAAAATTCATTTTATTTGCGGCAAAGTATGAACTCATGACGTGCGCCTAACCCTACACATCACATACTGCATTTGATCACTTTGCCAAAGGCTATACTCTATTCAGATTCATTTTATTCAGGCTATACTGTATTCAGATTGCTGTCTCTTTGTACTGATTGAAGCATGAATTTTTTTATTGCAGTGCAATCAAAACTGGTACAAACTTCAACAATACATGGTTCAATGGCTACTGAAGAGTTATCTGAAACTAAGAATGGCATGTTGTAAAGAATTGGCGCAATTTACAAAAAGAAAAAGAACGAGAGCGTCGTCGAATTCGCGATAGATTGAGAAGGCAAACAATGAGTCTTGAGGAGAGGGAAAAACATTTAGCTAGACGTAGAAGAAACTATCAATTGAGAAGACAACGAGTGTTGAATAATTCATTTTCAAGTTATCAAAATTATGAGAGTACTAGTGGTGGAAATTCAAATGAAGAAGAAAATCAAGCAATTGTTCCTGTTTCAGGACTTGGAGTTCAATTATCTGAGACTACATTTCATCCTGAATCAAATAAATCACAAGAAGAATCAGCTAGATCAAGCTATACATTGCACCAAGGTATGTTATGTATAGTATAAGTATGATTTGATTAGTTGTTTTTTTTAATAACAGTGGTATCTAGGCTAGCTTGTGTGCACCTCGGCTATTTCACGGTTATAATGAGAGGCAGAGGCGGAACCAAGATTTGAAGTTTATGGGTTCTGAATTTGCCACAAAACCTATTACTCGTCTTAGTTACTGAGTTCGTAATTAAATATTTACATATTTAATGAATTTTCTAGTACAAATACAATGTTTAAGAAAAAGTGACCGGGTTCGGCCGAACCCACACCTTACAGGCTAGCTCCGCCTTTGCTGAGAGGGGTCACTGACACCTGTAAAGTTTGGCAAAAATTTCATGTATACATGTATATGTCTTTAGAAAATAGTGATATATTAGTAGTGAGCATCCTGTATATAAGCTGATTTTGGTTGAATCTAAAAGTGCACTCCCGACCTCCAAATCCTCGATGCCTCTTACCTCCCACCGTACTGGTGAATCTGTCTACCAAGGCTCAGGTAGAGAAGAAAAAAATCACATAGTAACATTTAGAAACCATGTAACCCTTTTTTTTCTCTGTTTAAATTTCAATCTTTATTTTCCGTAGTTTTCACCCGTTTCATTGACTGCTAGGCTACCTATTTGGTGCCATTTTTGCTTAGTTATTGAGGCCAATGATATTGTTAGACATTAAGGTTGTCCAGGATGGCAACACTATTATATTAACTTTACATAAAAGATTGAAGTTTGTTCTGTGATTGAATAGGAGCAGAAGAAAGGATGAATAAAGTGCAGAGAAGTCCAAATATTCTGCCTTTATATCAAATAAGACATCTTGTTCGATTATTGAATTCTCTTTCAAGAGACAATCAAGAAATTGGGACCAATTTAACGTCAAATGACAATATTACTACAGAGAGTAAGTCTTGTTTTTATTTTTTTTCAGAGGGGAACCCGCAGCCCTCTGTCACGGCCTGTAGGGGGTGAGCACTCTGTAGTGAGCTGAGGGGGGATTCGATCCCAGGTAATCCGTATAGATAACCACCCTCCAAACCAACTGGGCAACCCCGAAGGGTTTTGTAGATATTTCAATACATACTTTTCATGTCTTTTTTCTTGTCGTTCTATGTTGCTCAAGTTTAATTGATATTTCAGGTACATTGCGACGAGGTATAAGGTTAATTGATGTTAAGCGTCTGGCACGAGCGCTTAATGCAAATTGAAGAATGTTTTTCTCATTTCTGTAATATTGATTTTGCTAGAACTGAAGTACCTATTCAAAGGTTAAAAGCTCAAACTTGGTTCCCATTTTAGCTGCATTGTTGTTGATTATAATAACATTAAGGATTAGTCCACCATTTTCGAGTAGGAGTGGCAAACGGGCGGGTCGAATCAGATATGGGACAGGTCGAAAGCAGATAATGGAAAATAGATAAATTATCTGACCCAACCCATATTTAATATGGATAAAAAACGGGTTAACATGCGGATAATATGGGTAATCATATTATTTATGGCTTTTTGAATATGATCACTTTTGGGAGAATTCCTAGTCTCCCAAATTTGAGAAACCTCAATTTGAGGTTTTACAAATATAAAAGTTAAACCTATTAGTTATCCATATGATTCTAATCTATATTTGACCCGTTTTTAAAAGTTCATTATCCAACTCATTTTTTAATAGATAATATGGATGGTTAACGGTTTTCTTCTAACCCATCTTGCCACCACTATTTTCGAATGTTCCGTCTAAAGCTTCCAAAATTGCTAGTGCTTAAGCAATATGGTCATCTCTACGTCAAATTAACTAAAATCTCACTACAATCACAGGTATCTCTATTAAAACACAACATATTTCCAGCCTTCTAAATGTTGTGTCAGATAACGTAAACACTTAACTTGATTAATTTAATTGATCAACATAATATTCTGGATTTTTAATCGTAAGAATCCAAACATATGTATTGGAGTTTTACCTACATGGAGTTTCTCGCTTTATGATGGAATTCACATGTACAAGTTCACTCCAATACTAATAAGGCGAAATGGCTTTCTGGCCACTTAAACTTGCATCGGTTTGTAAAGCCGATATATGAACTCCTGAGTTTCCCATTTGAACACCTTTACTTGGAAAAATGGCTACTAATAAACAGTTGTAATGGTGCGTGTTGTTCAATTGCTGCTGACATGGATTTAATTTAATATTTTATATAGCCAAATCATCCATTCATTCATATTTTGTTGACACATGTATCTTCAAGGTCCCAATTTGTGGGCCCCTGTCCTTTTCCAAAATTAATTTATATAATTTCTATTTTTTCTTCTCTTTCCCTTCTTTTATTCTTCACCCGCCTCCTACATATCATCTTCCTCAATGCCACTGCCCATCTTCAAAGCGTCAGAACCATCGGCTCCCAGCACAACATCATCATCCTCTTCATCGTCAAGCTAACTCTCTTCATCTTCTTCTCCGTCTTCATTCTCATCAAACCCAACTGCTACACCAACATCATAATCAAGAGCTTCATCGCCATCATCACAACCATCTAATTGGTAGCCGGTGATAAGTCGCTCAATCGACACAAACTTATCAAACACCTGGTCCGAAATAGGGTTTAAAAAGCTTTTCAATTTCCAATTTATTTTCAAGGTTCTTAAAGTCGCCATCTTTTAACACGGCCAATATCTCATCAGCAGCCCCACTCACAATACTAAAGGGTTGTCCACCAATTTGCTGCTGAATAAGGTTGAGCATGGCTTCATAAGCAGCCATAGTTTCCATAACGTTAGGCTGGTAAACTCCACCTTCCTCGTCAATTGAATTAAGAACACTTTCTTCCCGAAGAAGTCATCGTCTTTTGGGCTCAGTGGCAAGTGTGTCCCATTGCCGCTCCGATAATGGAGACTGTAAACATAAGCTCCGATTTTACTTCCCATGATTATTGGAATTTGGCGTTGATATCTTGGAAGGAGTTATGCGAGTGCGTTGGGGGTGTGCTAAGGTTCTGAGCTTTTTCCTTTGTTTGGGTTGTGTTCTATGTTTTGCTAGAAGTAGCTATGGTAGAATAGAAGGGGAGGGGGGAATGGGAGGTGGGAGTTTGGTAGGGAAGACGGGGGAAACTAGAAGGGAAATGGAAAGCTCTCTTTTTTCTTTTTGTTTTTAATTTTTAATAAAAATAATAACTATCCACGCGCCTTTGTAGCGTGATATGCACACAATATAGCCATGTCAGCTGCGCCGCTTCCACGTAGGCATAGTCAACGGTCAAATGTGTTTATTAGTATTTATTTCATCAAGTTGGAGTGTTCAAACGGGAAAAGTGTAAGTTCATGTATCGGCTTTTAAAAGTCCTACAAGTTCTATTAGTACAAATCATCATGTGCTAGTAGATACGAAAAAATGGATATAATCACAAATTCGTGTTGTATAACCACAAAATGGAATAAAATAAGCCTGAAAATCATAGCGAAGCAATAAATATTGGTCATTAGGCTATTTCTTGTGGACTTACAAAATTTCAGGCCAATTGGAGCCCGTCAATTTTTTTTACAAAATGAGCATGTACACAAAAAAGTGGATATAATCATAAATTTATGTTTCATGATCCTGAAACACAATAAAATGAACCCGAAAGTCATGGCAAAGCGATGAGTATTGGTCATTAGTTGTTTTGTATAAACATACGAAATTTCAGGCGGATCGCAGTCCGTCAAAAAAATTCAATATAATCAGCATGTATATTAACACATGAAAAAGTGGATATAATCAAAAATTCGTGTTGCATGAACCCAGAATGCCATAAAATGAACTTGAAAGTCATAGCGAAGCGATGAATATTGGTTACTAGGCTGCTTTCTATGAACCTACGAAATTTCAGGCCAATCGAAGTCCGTAAAAAAATTCTACATTAACAAACGAAAAGGTGGATATAATCATAAATTCGTATTACATGAATCTGAAATGCCATAAAAGGAACCCAAGAGTAATTGCGAAGTAGTGAGTATTGGTCAGAAGATCGTTTCCTACGGACTTATAAAAACTTAGGCCAATCAGATTCCGTAAATTTTTTTTAATAAAATCAGCATATACCAATACATACAAAAAGTACACATAATTATAAACTCGTATTGCATGACCCCGAAACTCAGGCGGTCTAGGAGGGCAGAGTATCTGAAACCGGCGCGGTTCGTACCAATACCGGTATTTGTCCGTCCCGATCCGGTTAGGGAGGGGGTAGGGTAAAGGATTGGGGCGAGGGGGAAGGGGAGGGGTAGTGAACCGAAAAAATAACCTTAGAGCCGATCGAGTTGGTACCCTTTAAGGTACCGCACCGGTACCCTTAGTCTTTATTTTATTTTTAAATTAACTATTTTTTTCACCATTATCCAACGGTTAATTTAAAAAAAACGATCTAAAGAACATTAGTCATCGCCTCGCCATATTCATTCCTAGTTTGTTGGCGTTTTAGGGCCATATGAATCGAACTTTGCCCAATTTTTATATTTTCATGCACTATAGCCCACGCTATCTGCATAGGTCCGGACGATCGGACCCGAATTACCTAAAATTTTGTCGACCCATCAAAAAGACCTAGGGAACATTATTCATCGCCTCGCCATGATCTTTCGTCTTTTTTGTTTTTTGCGTTTTAGGACCGTAAAACTGGAACTTTGCCCAATAACCAAACTTTCATGTGCTATATAGCCCACACCACCTGCATGGCCTGGGCCACTGGCCCGGACCGCCTAAAAAAATTTCGGCCCATCAAAAACAACCTAAGAAACAGTAGTAATCGCCTCTTCATAATCGTTCCTCCTTTTCTTTTTGGTATTTTAGGGCCATAAAACTGGAATTACGCTCGATTCTCAAATTTTCGTTTGCTATAACACACGCCATCTACATGGATCTGAAGGACAGGACCCGAATCGCCTAAAATTTTGTCGGCCCATAAAAAATAACCTAAAGAATATTAGTCATCGCCTCACCATGACTGTTCCTCATTTTTAGCGTTTTAGGGCCATAAAACTGGAATTTTCTTCAATTCCCAGAATTTTCGTGTGTTATATCCCTAGCCACCTATATGGGTCCGAGGACCGGATCCGAATCGCCTAAAATTTTACCGGTCCATCAGAAACAACCTAAGGAAAATTAGTCATCGCCTCTCCATGACCGTTCCTTATTTTTTTAGCATTTTAGCGCCATAAAATTAGAATTTCACCCAATTTCCAAATTTTTATTTGCTATAGCCCTTGGCATCTGCATGCATCCAGGCGGCCAGACCCGAATCGCCTAAAAATAATTCCGACCCATCAAAAATGACATAAGGAACATTAGTTATCACCTCGCTAGGATCGTTCCTCGTTTTTAGGCGCTTTATGGTCATAAAACTGGAATTCTGCCCGAAACCCATATTTTTATGTGTTATAGCCCACGCCATTTGCATGGCCCGGCTGTCCAGAACTGAATCGCCTAAAAATTGTTCCAGTCCATCGAAAATGACCTAAGGAACATTAGTCATTGCCTTGCCATGACTGTTCCTCGTTTTTGGCGTTTAGGATCATAAAACTGGTCTGATTCCCTAATATCGTGTGTTGTAGCCCACACCACCTACATGGGCCCGGGTCACCGGACTTGGATCGCCTAAAAAAAATTTCACGCATCAAAAACGACCTAAGGAACAATAGTAATCACCTCGCCATGACAATTCCTCATTTTATTTTTTGCATTTTCGGGATATAAAACTAGAATTTCGCCTCATTCTCACATTTTTCGTTTGCTATAACCCACGCAATTTGCATGGGTCCTGGTGACCGGACTCGAATTGCCTAAAATTTTGCCGGCCCATCGAAAACGACCTAAGAAATATTAATCATCGCCTCACTATGACTTTTTCTTATTTTTTTGGCTTTTAAGGGCCATAAAACTGGAAGTTCGCCTGATTCCCATATTTTCGTAGGCTTTTAACTAGTTTTTCTTCTCTTTTCTTCCTTTACCCTCATAATTTATTAGTTCTAGAGTTTTGGGTGCTACATGAACATTGTAGTTCGAAGCTTGAATTGTTCTTATTATTTATCATATTGGTTTATTTATTCAATCTTGCGCTTAATTATTTGATTGCTTGATCACCAATTCAATATTATCTACCAATCTAGGATTGAACTCGGAGAGAGAATTCTAGATTGTAGATTGAGTAGAGCAAGATCTTGAACTCGAGTATCGTGAATGGATTTGCGATTAGGATTGGGATATACCTAATCGCCTTGCTTGGTTACTATATAGGAATTATTAATGCATTCTTGTTAATCCTAATTCCATAGGAATATATGCGTTGGGTTAGCTTGAATAGGCGAGTAGTACTTCGGAAGAAGGGAAATATTAATCATGTCAATAAATAAACTGGATAAATTAATTAGATATTTAGGTAGAAAACTCAACGGGATTGTTACCTAACACATAGCTCTGGAATATTTTCTCCTATTGAATTTGCATCTAAACTTGCCGACGTATTTTCTTTAATTTCTTAATTTGTTATTCTAGATTAGTTTGAGTTAATTATTCATACTTTAGGACTCTCTTGAATAGATTAATTGTTTGAGTTTAATTTAGTTGATAGTTAATCATAAGTCCCTGTGGGTACGATATCTGAACTTACAATCCTATATTAATTGTCGACCACGTATACTTGCGTGTGCATTTGGGAGCAATACCTATAACAAATAACCTGACGAACAGTAGTCATTACTTTGCCATGATCGTTCATCGTTTTTTAGCGTTTTATGACCATACCATAAAACGGGAATTCGGGATGATTTCTAGTTTTTCTTATGCTAATATCCATGCCATCTCCATGAATTCGGGTGACAGCCTCCGGATTGCTTAAAATATTATGGGCCCATCAGAAATGACCTAATAAACAATAGTCATTGTTTCTCCATAAGCATTCCTTAGTTTTTGGTATTTTAGGGTCGTAAAATAGGAATTTAAGATGATTTTCGATTTTTTGTGTGCTAATATCCACGCCATTTTCATGAATTCGGGCGACGGGCTCCGAGTCGCCTAAAATTTTATGGACCCATTAGAAATGACCTAATGAACAATAACATCGTTTCACCATGATTATTCCTCATTTTTTTAGTGTTTTGGGACCATAAAACAGGAATTTAGGATGATTTCCATTTTTGCGTATGCTAATGTCCACACCATCTTTATAAATTTGGGCGACGGGCTTCGAGTCGCCTAAATTATTTTTGATCCATCAGAAATGACCTAATGAACAATAATTATTGCTTCGCCAGGACCATTTCTTATTTTTGGCGTTTTACGGCCATAAAATAAGAATTTAGAACAATTTCCAATTTATCGTGTGCTAATGTCCATGCCATCTTCATGAATTCGGGCCACGAGCTCCCAATCGCCTAAAATTTTGTGGACCCATCAAAAACGATATAATAAACAATAGTCAGTGCTTCTCCATGACCTTTCTTTATTTATATTTATTTTAGGGCCATAAAATATGACTTCACGACGTTTTTTAATTTTTCATGTGCTAACGTCCATATCTTGATGAATTCGAGCTACGGGCTCCGAATCGCCTAAAATTTTATGGGCCTATCAGAAATGATCCAATAAATAATATACATTGATTCTCCTTGTATGTTCCTCATTTTTTGATATTTTGGGGACATAAAATAGGAATTCATGGTGATTTCTAATTTTTCGTGTGCATTAGTCCACGACATCTTCATGAATTCGGGCGACGAGCTCTAAATTGCCTAAAATTTTGTGGACCAATAAAAAATAAACTAATGAACAGTACTCATTGCTTTGCCACAAATCGTTCCTCATTTTTTGGCATTTTAGGATCATAAAATAAGAATTCGGGACGATTTTCAGTTTTTCGTGTGCTAATGTCCACACCATCTTCATGAATTTAGGCGACGGGTTCCGAATTGCTTAAAATTTTGTGGACCCATGAAAAACGACCTAATGAAAAATATTCATTGCTTTTTCATGACCTTTCCTCATTTTTAGCATTTTAGGACCACAAAATATGAATTTATGACGATTTTCAGTTTTTCGTGTGCATTAGTCTACGTCATATTCATGAATTCGGGTGACGAGCTCCGAATTGTCTAAAATTTTATGGGCCTATCAGAAATCACCTAATAAACAATAGTCATTGCTTTACCATGACCTTTCCTCATATTTTGGTGTTTTAGGGCGATATAATAGGAATTTAGGATGATTTTCAATTTTCAATGTGCCAATTTTCACGCCATTTTCATGATTTCGGATGACGGGATCCGAATCACCTAAAAAAATTTGAACCCATCAGTAACGACCTAATAAATACTAGTCATTGATTTCCCATGATCGTTCCTTATTTTTTAGTGTTTTAGGGCCATAAAACAGGAATTCAAGACGATTTCTATGTTTTTGTATACTAATGTCCACGATGTCTTTATGAATTCTGGCGGCGGGCTCCAAATCATCTAAAATTTTGTGGACCTATCAAAAATTACCTAATTAACAATAATCATTTCTTTTCCATGATCAGTGCTCGTTTTTTGGCATTTTACGGCCATAAAATAAAAATTCATGACTGTGAGCACGTGATTTTTGCCTCGCTTGAATTACTCCTACAGAATTCTTAAAATTAGGATTTTCCTTTTATTATTTGATTTTTAGGATTTAATTGCGTAATTTTTGTGTGTATTTGCATTCGTATGAGCATGATTAGTTTAGATAATTCATAAAAAATACAAAAAATATTGCATTGGCATTTAGGATTTAATTTTATATTTTTTTAGATCAATTGGTAATTAGGGTTTTTACAAAAGTACTAAAATCACAAAAAAATTGATTTGTTTTGTTTGGTTTAAATTTTAGCTTTGAGGTTTATTAGTTTCCTTTAAATTGGTATTTTAGTAGTAGTTTTAATTATAGCTTATTTAGGTAGGTTGAATTAATTTTTTTTTAGGTTTAATTTTAGTTTTGAAAAAAGAAAAGAAAGTAAATAAAAGAAAGGAGTTAAGGAAATAAATAAAAAAGAGAATGGGCAGGCCTGCTAAAGATTTGAATATTTGGGCCAGTATCTAAAACAATTCAGTGGCCCAATCCTTAAAACCTTGATACCCGTTTAAATAACCCATACCCAGCCCAAAACCCAAATACCCGGTCCAGCACACCCCCCTTTCCATAAAAGCGGCGTCTTTTGGTCTCCGTTTAATCTCAACCGTCTAGGTTTTGTGATCCAACGGTTGAGAAGCCTACATTGATTAATATATAAATGTCCAAACCTCACCTACCCCCCCCCCCCACAGGACCCCCTACCCTCTCATCTCTCCCATCTCTCACCCCGAACCCTAACGCCGCCGCCTACCACCGCAAACCGCCGGCCGGAAATCGCCTCCGCCGGCGGCGAGTCACCAATGACCTCCAAAACTTCACCACTGCTTCTCCTTCACCTCCCCATTCCATATCCGCCTTTAGTTTTCTTCAAATCCTACCCAGTCTCTTCAAATCAACCAAACCCTAGCGCCGCCATGGACTCCTCCGCCGTGTCTGGCGGCACCACCACTCCAAATACCACCAAAATAACACCCTTGAACCCCCACCTTCCCCTCATTCCAAATCCGCACTCCTTTTCCTTCAAACGTTCCCCAAAATCCTCGAATTTCAAATAATAAAAAAATAGAACCCTAGAGTTTGAAGTTGTGAGATTTCTTCCCCAATTTTTCATAACTCCAGAGTCTGATTGAGTCCCGAATTAATGTTTTCGTTTGTTCTTGGTGAAGAACAAACGTATAACATCATTCCGAGACTCAAATCGGAGTCCAGTACCTGTCCAAGCCTTACATAGGTGAGTTTTCTTTTCTTCCTTTGTTTATTCTTTTTTAAATTAGTTTTCTGATTAAATCCATGCTTTATTTTTTATTTTTGTTGGCAGTAATTAGTATTCTAGGTTTTGTAGTTTAGATTAGTTTAAGTTTCTGATTTTTTGTTTTCTCTGTTCATTTTGATGTTAATTCATGACCAGTGTTGCTGAGTAATTCTCACTTGTTTTCTTAGATTCGTGAGAATTGCCCAATAGTTTGGAATTGTTAGGGATTAATTTAGGATTAAAATTAGGTTTAGTTTAATTTTTGAAGTTTTTAATTAATTGAAGTGTTGTTTGATTACTGCTGAAAATGCTAGGGTCTTTGTTAATTGACCATGGTCAATTTTTGATCAAGTTAACAGGGCTGGTGGTTAGTTTGACTAGGTTAGTAATTCATGAATTGAATTAAGGATATATTGGGTAGTCTAATTAAGGAATCTTGCAGTAACTGAAAGTAGAACCCCCTAGAACCTTCTAGATTGGGGTTCCAATTTGAAATTCAGAAATTGAGTAGTATAACTTGAGTAACAAGTCAGTACCCTAAGGACTTTTAAGCTAAAACTGAAAATTAAAAGAGGGGGCAAGGATGTAAAGGAAAAATCTGAAAGTTGCCCTAGCCTTTGCCTATAAAAGGGCAATACCTTGCCTTACAATAAAAGTTTTTGGGGGAGAGGTTTAAAAAAATCTGAAAAGTTTTGAGAGATGGAAAAAAT
This sequence comes from Nicotiana attenuata, assembly GCF_001879085.1. Lineage (NCBI taxonomy): Eukaryota > Viridiplantae > Streptophyta > Magnoliopsida > Solanales > Solanaceae > Nicotiana > Nicotiana attenuata. Next base: position 34,066 of record NW_017672274.1, read on the forward strand.
CTGAGAAGTTTTTAGATCTGAAAAAAATTCAAAAAAAAAAGGGTTTCAGAAGTTTTGGAGATCTGAAAATTCAAAAACAAGTTTCTAGAAGTCTAGTTAGATCAAATACTCAAAAAAAAAATCCAAAAATAAATAGCCCTAGAAATACTGCAAAGTCCTGAAGCTTTCAAGCAGCCAAAACTCCAAAAATACTATTCCATTGAAGTTTTATTAGGATAATTTTGTGTTCCAGCTGTTAGATCAAATTTCCAGTTTATATAAGGTAAAAAATGGTTAGAAATTCCTGGTAATGCAGTAGCTGAAGCTTCAGAAGTTCCTGGATTGATTTCTGAGTACAAATCTGGTTATTCAAGCTATTTTTGGTTGTCTATTGGTGCTGTATCTATGAAATTAGTCCCTGGTTGCTGTGATACCATTTTTGATTCTGAGACTGGTTTGATTAACTGCTGTGTGTTGTTGTTTTAGCTAACTTCCTCTTTTCTCACATTTTGCCTCAAATTCCAGGTATGCTCTCGAAATTGTGATGGAATTGAAGTTTGCTTGAATATGAGGAGACCTGTAAATATGAGTCAAAAATGGAATAAACAAATTAGTTTTGTTTAGCTATTGTGTAGTTTCATTTCATGTTGCTGATGTTTGGTTCAGTTTATTGTGAAGACCTATCATGCAACACTATCTGATTTAGCTGCTAAGTTTAGATTTACATAAGTATGAGATATTCATATTTGGCCTTAGTAAGGCATGTGACACTTATGGATCGTGGGCTGCACTTTATGTAGTATGGTCTATGTGTTTTTATGAGCTTTCAGAGAATAGGAAAATTTCAAAATGGAATCAGTCATATTGTTATACTGTTTTAGACCTGAAATTGCCATTTGAAATTGGTTTTGAAATTATGTAGGAAATCGTAGGAATGCACCTTCTGAAATTAGCCTTACAGAATTGCAGGGTGACTACTTAATGTTGAGTTTCCACAAGTGTTAATTGCTCACTTCTTTTCTTAAAATAATAAAATCTGGAAGCTAAGTGATAGTTCATGGGTTCTGGATGATTGGCATTTAGTTGACCATGAGTTAATTGTTAAAGGGCGTCATGAATTCTGGACGATTTCCCGTTTGTTTGGAATCGACTAAGGGTCGTTTAATTACTTGCTTGTATGCTGTGCTGTGCCGCTGCAGGGACTCGATCCTGAGTCCCGTTTTGCAAGTGCACAGTGTCTTTGAATTGGGCCTCCTCTTGGGGCCTGGTCTAAAACCATTTAAGGAATCAGTAGCTTTTTGCAATATGTTATTGGGCATCGTTTAAGGCCCGGGTTTTTGAATTGGACCATGCTTCGCTGAGTATTAATCATTAGCTTATTTTGCTGAATTAGCTTGGACTTTGGCTAGGGTGATTACAAATTAGTATTCAATCAATTAATTTAGTGTTTTACTAGACCGGAGGTGCGCCATGTTAACCCAATTGAGTAACTTATGGTCCTCCAAGGCATAGCTTGAATTTCCTTTTTAAAATTGGAATTGAGGTGCGCCACGCCAAACAAATATGACAAATTGTGTGGCCCTCTTTAATTATGTCTTTAAAATACATAGAAATTGGGACGTGCCATTTAGCGAATTTTCATGGCCTCCCGCAAAGTTATCAACACGTTAGTCACTTTAGGCGCGCATTTTAATAAATCTACCTCCTTAAACTTGGGTGCACATGTATGTGACCCAAATCCAAATCCCAACGAAGTTAAAATATGTCAAAAATCACGGGTGCATTTATGTGACGTGGTTCGAGACTGTTTTAACGACATTGTAATTCTCTTTAAAAATATAAATAAAAGTGGTTAATTGTTTAAAATTGCACCATAGTTTGAAACATGTATTAAATCAGGTAATAGGCCAATTATAATGGTTTAAGCGATCGTGCTAGAACCACAGGATCCGGGGGTTCCTAACACCTTCCCTCGGGTCAATAGAATTCTTTATTCAGAATTTCTGGTTCGCAGACTCCATTCGGGAAGTCGAAATTTCCTCGATTTGGGATTCAAGATAAACCAGTGACTTAGGACACCAAAAGCCAAACCTATCCCAAGTGGCGACTCTGAAATAAATAAATAATCCCATTTCGAATAATGTCACTTAAATTGGAAAAACTCCCTTATACACTATCCTTCGGGGTGGTGTGTAAAAAATGAGGTGTGACAGCTCTGGCGACTCCACTGGGGAAACGAACCCAGAATTTCGGTTCAGGGTTCAAGAACTCGAGCTTAGAGTAGCTATTATGATTGGTTATCTATTATATGATTTTCCTACATGTTTCATGCTAAATGTGCTAAATGCTTTACCGCTTTGATATTTGCTGAACTGTACATATAAACTGTTACGAAACCCTTCTCTTCTTATCTTCGGGGATGTGCTCGCTGGTCGAGACTCCCTATTCTATTAGTGTCATACCTTGAAATAAGAAAGAGGCTCGGACAAGGTACTAAGCCGGATGATCTTTCGGGTCCCCGATACGTAGCCCCATCCTCGACTCGAGTTGTCCGCTCGGGTACACAATCTAGAACAAATACCCAGGTTTTGAACCTAGAATAACTCAGCCTCATGCCGGATCCCTAGTAGGAATGCTTATCTGCATCATGTACATTTTGACTTAGGGGACTCAACACAGGGGTTGGGTCCGTCTAGGACAGGTGACCTGAATTAAAAAGACCATCCTGATGCATCCTACTTGTGCATTTATCTGCTTTGGATTTTCATGTCTACCGGCTTTTTAAATAAAAGGGAAGAGTTTGAGAAAGAAAATAGCAGTGTGAGGGTTGAGAGAGTTAGTCACCTGTTTTGATAGAAAAAAACCAATGTCCAAATAGTGTCGAAACTCTGTCGAATTTTCTGGAAAATGGACAAAATAGAAAAATGTGTTTGTTTTCAAAAGTAGTTTGTTTTATTTGCCAATAAAAAAAAGAAACAAAAAGAAAAGGGAGTCTTGTTTTCAAAAATAGTTTAGTTTATTTGCCCGAACTACGCCATTTTGATTCCCACAGGCCGTGGATACGTAGGCAACCCTCATCGGGTCCAACTTCCCTTTTTCAAAAATAGCCCAAAAATAATAAAAATTTTAATTTTGGTCATAAATAAGTCAGGTGATGCCATTCTTGCTTAAAATAAGCCGAATGTCCAAAAGGGCGCCGGAAGGCTGTTTTTGCAAGAACAGCCACCTTGGGTCATTTTCAACGGTTAGTGGGCACAGCCTTAAAATCTTCTTTTCCGAAGTGCTGAAAGGCCGTATCCGCAAAGCCGGAGTTTTGTTTTTTAAATAAAAATTAATGAAAAATCGAAGATTCCCAAAAATTGTTTCCTTACTTTTCACATTTATTTCTCAAGAACTACACTTGGTCTGATTCATGCGGGGTCATGATACGTAGGCAATCTCCATAGGATTAGACCGTAGCCCCTAAGGAAAAAGAAAAGAGGGAGGAAGGAAAATAAAAGGAAAACAAGAGTGGAAAAGAAACACAAAAAGAGAAAATAAGAAAACCGAGAGAAAGAAACCATGGCAAAAAGCAAAGGCAAGAATGAAAGAAAAGAAAAGAGGGAGAGCAAAGAAAAGAAGAAAAAAAAAAGAGAAAAAGAAAAGCAAGGGAAAAGAGTGGAAATCCAAAGAAAAATGGCCAAAAATAAGGAAAAGCCGGGATGACACATGCAACCGTTGCAAACATGTAGACACTCATTTAACTGTGTAGGTGCATCACGCCCTAATGTGCGATTACATATCTATTACTTGTCTCAAACTAACCGTTTGTTGCTGTCAATTCCAGCTTAGGTTTATAGAAATGGTGGTTGGTTTGTGGTAAACTGGCATCATATCAGTATTTTACCAGATCAAAAGGGAGCACAGAAATATCGTCAGAAATGACCTTGCCCGCAGTCCCTATTCCCGAGGACAACCCCATCTAGGGGATCCCGGCCTCCGAGTCTACAGCAGCCGAAGAAAACCGAATCTTACGTCTCCGGGTTATGGAGATGTGGGATGCATGGACTAACGGAAAGGGAGCCTCCAAGTGCTATCCCTGGCTTTCCCGAATTGTTCCCTAGATCCGAGGGTACTTCTAACATCCCCATCAGTCATCCGAATACCCCATCGGGACAACCTACCATATCCGCTCACTTTGTAGGAACACCTTCTGAGGTCCGCCCCCAGGTGTTCACATCAGGAGTAGCTCCCAATATCTTTACCGCTCCACCATGCTCTGCCACAATACAACCCACACTCCCAAGGCCTACTTTTGATCCGTCAGCCTTCACATTCCAAAATCCTATTTTCCAAGTGGAGCCTCCTCAGTACCCCACCTATACTTACTCCCAACCACCTCCATTTGAGTTCACAGCCGGACAGGACAAAACTCCCAAAGCTCCCAAACAGGATGAAATGGCAAAAAGGATGAGGAGCCTGGAACAGAGCTTAAAAAACATACAAGGTTTAAGCGGGCAGAAGAGTGTTCCCTACACTGATCTATGCATGTTCCCCCACGTGCATCTGCCTATGTGATTCAAAACTCCGAAGTTTGAAAAATATGATGGGCATGGCGATCCCATTGCTCACCTTAAGAAGTACTGCAATCAATTGCGCGGGGCTGGTGGAAAAGAGGAATTGCTAATGGCTTACTTTGGAGAAAGCTTCGTAGGCATTGCCTCGGAATGGTATATGGATCAGGACATCTCTCGATGGCACATTTGGGATGACCTTGCAAGAGACTTTGTTCGACAATTCCAGTACAATATAGACATTGCTCCAGACCGGAACTCGTTGGCAAATCTAAAAAAGAAGTCTTCTGAGAGTTTTAGGGAGTATGCAATCAAGTGGCGTGAACAAGCATTGAGGGTAAAACCTCCAATGGATGAAGTTGAAATGGTCACGGTATTTCTTCAGGCCCAGCAAGCTGACTACTTCCAGAACATGATGTCAGCTATGGGCAAACCGTTCGCAGAAGCTATTAAGATCGGTGAAATGGTGGAGAATGGACTGAAAACAGGCAGAATTCTGAGTCAGTCAGTCATTAGAGCAACCTCCCAAGCCATTCAAGGCGGGTCTGGAGGAATGGCCAAGGGTAAGAAGATAGAAGAAACATCCATGGCGGCATCAGGGGCAAGAAGACACCGCGCTCCCATACCCATGTTTTCCGAAAGAACCCCTCAACATTACTACCCTCACCATGACATGGCTTATGCTCCACAACCATATGCGGTCATGAACGCTCAACCCTTTGCCCGACCGCAGCCACATGCCAATAGAAATCCAGCTCCATTCCATAGAAATCAGCCTCCCCACCAAAACCACTATAATCCTTGTCCTCCACAGAATAACTTTCCTCCCTGTGAGCCACCCAAAAGACAAAATTTTACCCCAATTGGTGAATCTTACTCCAGTCTATTCCCGAAACTTGTCCAAATGGGTCTATTGCAGCCGGTCCCTCAGAATAGACAAAACCTGGCATCGCCTGCCTACAGAGCCGGTGTGAGGTGTGCTTATCATTCAAGGGCAGAGGGCCATGATACAAATGACTGTTGGACACTGAAACAAGCAGTGGAAAATCTAATAGAGCAAGGAAAAATCGTACTGAGGGATGAGGATGTCCCAAATGTGACCAACAATCCATTGCCAGCCCACAATAATGGGCCAGTGATTGGGATGATCTGTGAGGATAGAGAATTTGATCCAGCATTAAAAGCCATAATTTCTATCGCCGATGTGGAAAGAAAGACAAAGGTTCCCCCAAAACAAGAAAAAGAGGAAACGAAGAACTAGGTCACCAAAACAGAACCAGAAAAGAAAGCTGAAACCACAGCAGAGGCAATGCCTCCCAAAAGTGGGATTCTCTATGTCCCGCGAGGCCGCCAAGAAAAGCAACTGGTTGTGAGCACTCCAAAGAAATTTGAATTGAAAAAGGGAACACAAATGTACGTACCCAAGGGAGCCTATGTGGTACGGGGGACAATTAAACCACCTCGGCTGAATGAGCCAGTGGTTATTGGACGCGTACCACAGAAGCCTATGACGAACCCTGCTGCGGTGCCATGGAATTATCATCAGACGGTGGTTACGTACAAGGGTAAACAGATCTTGGGGGAGCTTCCAGAAAATACCCCCGTTAAGAAGTATTCAAATATAGAGGAGGTAAACAATGCCACTCGAAAGCGTTTTCCATCCAAGGAGCCTATAAGTGCTGAGGAAGCAGAAGCTTTTTTCCAGAAAATGAAAATGGCCGACAACGAGGTGGTTGATCAATTGCGAAAGTATCCCCAACAAGTGTCGTTGCTGTCATTGCTGACGAAATCCTCTGAGCATCAAAAGGTTTTAATGAAAACTTTGAATGAAGCGTACGTGCCAGTGAAACCTCGGTGGAACTGCTTGAAAGAATGGCGGAAAGGTTCTTTGCTGTCAATCAAATCTCATTCAGCAAAGATGATTTGCCTCTAGAAGGAGCTGCTCACAATAAAGCCTTGCACTTAACTGTCAAATGTGAGGGATACTATGTAAAGCGAGTCATGGTAGATGGAGGTTCGGGGGTAGATATTTGCCCACTCTCCACGCTGCAACTTATGGAAATCGGGACTGGAAGGGTTCGTTCCAATAATGTCTGTGTGAGAGCCTTTGACGGCATCAAAAGAGATACCATTGGAGAAATTGACCTGATATTGACTATTGGCCCGGTGGATTTTGAGGTGACTTTCCAAGTACTGGACATGGATACGTCTTATAATTTTCTTCTGGGGAGGCATTGGATCCATGCCGCAGGAGCTGTACCTTCTATCCTTCACCAAATGGTGAAATTTGAACATGAGGACCAGGAGATTATGGTTCACGGAGAGGATGAACAGTCAATCTATCGGGACCCGTCTGTCCCATGCCTAGAAGCGAGGGAAGGTAGTGAACACATAGTCTACAAGCATTCGAAGTTGTGGTGGCGGATCAGCATGAAGAAGGAAACCCTTGCCCTCAACCTTTCCTATTTAATGCCTCGATTATGGTGGCCAAGGAAATGATCAGACATGGTTTCAAGCCAAGGAAGGGACTTGGAAAAGCTCTGCAAGGAATATCTGAGCCAGTGACTCTGCCTGCAACTGAAAAGTTCTTCGGGATAGGTTTCCTGCCTACCCCAGACGATATAGAATGGGCAGATGAGAGAAAGAAGGAGGGATGGGTCTTGCCACAGCCACTGCCACATTTTTATGAAACCTTTGTTAAGCCAAAATACAGCAAAGAGGAAGATGATGAGGCCTTCACGGCCGAAGTAATTGAGGAAATATGTGGGGCAATGAGGAAAATACTTTACGAAACCCACATGGTTCAGCCGGGAGAGGGCACTAGCATCGCTGAGGTGTTATACATGGGACCAAGCGCCAAGCTTCAAAATGGGAAGACTACGTCGTTTCCGATCAGGCGGAAGTCCTGATAGACCTGTCCTGCTACTTTTTCTGCATCCCGAGTTATTCCAGGGTGTAACTCGGATGTCTTCTTTAGTTTCTTGTCTTTAAATTCCCAATGTAAACACTGCTATCTTCCTAATTCCAAGAAATGAAATCAATATTTCATCGTTCATTTTTCTTTATTCTTTCTAATTTTGCTATTTTTCTCTTTCATTTCTTCTTTCAGTACTAATAATGCGGCTTTAAATAACATGACATGCTTGCAAACTTCATGCCCAGATCTCAAAACACTGTCAGACTTTGAAATAATGAATCAAGAGTCGAAATGCAAAGAAGGTAACTTCGAGGAAAAAAACACAGAATTGTAACAACTGAAGGAAAATTGGTTCGTGGGTTGGAAAGGTCCATACATTACAACAAGAGTACTGCCAAAAGAGTACGTTGTACTCGGGGCACATCGGTAAGAGCAACCTCATACCTTTTGGTCTACGGAACTGAGGCTGTTATACCCGCAGAAGTAAAAATCCCTTCTCTCCGGATCATCGTTGAAGCAGAGATTGAGGACAGTGAGTGGGTCAAGACTCGCCTGGAACAGTTGGCTTTAATTGATAAAAGCGGATGGCTGCAGTCTGTCACGGGCAGTTGTACCAATAAAGAATGGCCCATGCTTATAATAAAAAGGTGTGGCCCAGGAATTTTGAAGTGGGACAACTTGTGTTAAGGCGCATTCTGCCTCATCACCAGGACGCAAAAGGAAAATTTGTTCCTAATTGGAAGGGTCCCTACATCATCAGAAAGATATTGCCGAGAGGAGCATTGTATCTGGGTAATATCGAAGGAAATGATTCCGAAGCAGTCGTGAATGCGGATGCAGTAAAATGTACTATGTCTAAACTTTCTGCGGTCCTGAATTTGTGCAATTGAGGTGACAAAGGCTTTCATTCCCGCTACCCAAACACTATCAACCCTTTGCAAACCCATTTGATCCGGTTACTCTTCCTTGATTACCCTTTTTGGAACCCGAAAGTACTGTTGAAAAAGAAAGGAAAAAAAGAAAAGAAAAAAAAGGAAAAGAAAAAAAAGAGAAAAAGAAAAAAAAAGAAAAAAAAGAAAAAGAAAAAGAAAAATGAAAAATAAAATACGGGAAATGGAAATGATGAAAAAGAAAGAAGAAAAACAAAACAAAAACGAAAACAACCAAAAACAAATGTTTCCCTGAACTACGTCTCACTTGATTCCGAAAGGATACGCAGACAGCCTCTCTCTGGGGTTCAGTCACACCGAAACAAAAATCCCAACTCTCCCAAAAAAGTGAAACTGGGGCAGATGATATAGTGGCTCGGCAATGAGCCCACCAAAACGGTTCCAAAGTTGTAATTCCCTCCAAAATTCTTTTTTACCCAAAAACCTTGTCCAAGTCCTTCTGATCAATTAGCAAAGGCGCGGGAATCAAAATATCTGATGCAGTCCAAATTGAGAGAAATAAAATGAGAGAGTCTTATCGGTGAAAACCTACGGGCACCATAAGGCGACGGTGAGTAGAGAAATTAAAAATAAGAGAGTCTGCTTAGTGAAAACTCGTAAAGAGCACTATCGGGCGACGGTGAGAAGAGAAATGAGAGAGGTCAATTGGCGAAAACCCGCAAAGGGCGTCATCGGCCGAAAAGAAGACATTTCCCACCACTGAAAGAGTCCTGGCAAGGTTCCCTGGTTTTGAGACACGGGTCAATGAGTTTACGAGAAGTTGGAAAGTTTGTGCAGGTCGGTCATCCAGTCCAAGAAGCATGTCATGTTTATTTGAAGCTTGCATGCACCCCCAGATAAGTCCTTCTCTTCCCCTGAAAGAGATGCTTCTCTTTAAATTCATCTTCTTGCCTTTTTGCTTACTTTTTCCTTGAATCCCTTTCAGTCTAACGCTAATTCCGAAACTATTACAAAGAAAAGGTGGCAGAACTCGCTTTACAGGGCTCTCCCTAACAAAAGCTAAAGAAAAGTACCCAGCCTCAGCGGGTGCATCAAGTCAATCCCGACTGGCCATGATAGCGGATGCTTTGAATCAAAGTTATTGAAAGAGAAAAACAAAAAAGTCAAGGACAAAGGTCTTAAAGGCAGAATAAAGTGAAAGTTCGGAGCCCCACGCGGGCAAGTTGTCATGAAATCCTGAAAGATGAGCCATGCGGTTTGAAAAAGAGAATACTCTTCAAAACCAGCAAGCCGCAGAGGGTCTCGACAAAAGCTAGGCCGGGATCAAGCAATCAAGGCCACAAAACCAACCACCGTTTCAAACTAACAATTGTTCTTTGTTTGAAAATTGAAACAGGTGCAATCCAGCCAACCACGCAAAAGCAGGTGCAGCCAAAAGAAAGAAACGCGCAAGTGATGAAACAGCTTCGCAGCAAATAATCAATGCAAAAGGGAAGTTTCCTCCAAGTGCCTTCCTACATCTTATCAAAATGAAAAAAAGAGAAAGAGATAACAAAAGAATCCCAAAAAAGGATAGTTTAGAATTCCCAATACCAACCTGTTACTTGGTTTAGCCAACATTAGGGCTCCAGTCCCTGAGTTGAGCGTTTTTTCTTTAGCCAACATTAGGGCTCCAATCCCTGAGTTGAGCGTTTTTTCCTTAGCCAACATTAGGGCTCCAATCCCTGAGTTGAGCGTGTTTGCTTTAGCCAACATCAGGGCTCCAATCCCTGAGTTGAGCGTTTTTCCCTTAGCCAACATTAGGGCTCCAATCCCTGAGTTGAGCGCTTTTCCTTTAGCAAACGTTAGGGCTCCAATCCCTGAGTTGAGCAGTTTTTCCCTTTAGCCAACATTAGGGCTCCAATCCCTGAGTTGAGCGTTTTTCCTTTAGCCAACATTAGGGCTCCAATCCCTGAGTTGAGCGTTTTTACCCTTAGCCAACATTAGGGCTCCAATCCCTGAGTTGAACATTTTCCTTTAGCCAACATTAGGGCTCCAACCCTTGAGTTGAACTTTTTTCCCCTTTAGCCAACATTAGGGCTCCAACCCCTGAGTTGAGCGTTTTTCCTTTTAGCCAACATTAGGGCTCCAACCCCTGAGTTGAGCGTTTTTCCTTTTAGCCAACATTAGGGCTCCAACCTGTGAGTTGAGCGTTTTTTCCTTTTAGCCAACATTAGGGCTCCAACCCCTGAGTTGAGCATTTTTTCCCTTTAGCCAACATTAGGGCTCCAATCCCTGAGTTGAGCATTTTTCCCTTTAGCCAACATTAGGGCTCCAATCCCTGAGTTGAGCGTTTTCCCTTTAGCCAACATTAGGGCTCCAACCCCTGAGTTGAGCGTTTTTCCCTTTAGCCAACATTAGGGCTCCAACCCCTGAGTTGAGCATTTTTTTCCTTTAGCCAACATTAGGGCTCCAATCCCTGAGTTGAGCGTTTTTCCCTTTAGCCAACATTAGGGCTCCAATCCCTGAGTTGAGCGTTTTTCCTTTAGCCAACATTAGGGCTCCAATCCCTGAGTTGAGAATTTTTCCTTTAGCCGACATTAGGGCTCCAATCCCTGAGTTGAGCGTTTTTCCTTTAGCCAACATTAGGGCTCCAATCCCTGAGTTGAGCGTTTTTCCCTTTAGCCAACATTAGGGCTCCAACCCCTGAGTTGAGCATTTTTCCCTTTAGCCAACATTAGGGCTCCAACCCCTGAGTTGAGCATTTTTCCTTTAGCCAACATTAGGGCTCCAATCCCTGAGTTGAGATTTTTAGACATAGGGCCTTCATTCCCTAGTCGCCTTTTGCCAACATTAGGGCTCCAATCCCTGAGTTGAGCGTTTTTTCCTTTAGCCAATATTAGGGCTCCAATCCCTGAGTTGAGCATTTTACCCTTAGCCAACATTAGGGCTCCAATCCCTGAGTTGAGCGTTTTTTCCTTTATCCAACATTAGGGCTCCAATCTCTGAGTTGAGCGTTTTTCCCTTTAGCCAACATTAGGGCTCCAACCCCTGAGTTGAGCATTTTTCCCTTTAGCCAACATTAGGGCTCCAATCCCTGAGTTGAGCGTTTTTTCCTTTAGCCAACATTAGGGCTCCAATCCCTGAGTTGAGCGTTTTTTCCTTTAGCCAACATTAGGGCTCCAATCCCTGAGTTGAGCGTTTTTCCTTTAGCCAACATTAGGGCTCCAACCCCTGAGTTGAGCATTTTTTCTTTAGCCAACATTAGGGCACCAATCCCTGAGTTGAGCGTTTTCCCCTTTAGCCAACATTAGGGCTCCAACCCCTGAGTTGAGCGTTTTTCCTTTTAGCCAACGTTAGGGCTCCAACCCCTGAGTTGAGTGTTTTTCCTTTAGCCAACATTAGGGCTCCAACCCCTGAGTTGAGCGTTTTTCCCCTTTTGCCAACATTAGGGCTCCAATCCCTGAGTTGAGCGTTTTTCCTTTTAGGAAACATTAGGGCTCCAACCCCTGAGTTGAGCGTTTTTCCTTTTAGCCAACATTAGGGCTCCAATCCCTGAGTTGAGCGTTTTCCTTTAGCCGACATTAGGGCTCCAATCCATGAGTTGCGCCTTTTTGGACATAAGGCCTCCATTCCCTAGTCACCTTTTGCCAACATTAGGGCTCCAATCCCTGAGTTGCGCCTTTTAGAAACAGGGTTCCATTCCCTAATCCGTTCCATCATAGATAAATACAATTCTTGAAGATGAAAAAAAAATGAGTTCAGATTTTGTCACGAAATTTTCCTAGTGAAAACTGGGGTAGAAAAATTTCGTTCGTTTGTTTGTTTTGGTGTCTGAGCAGGTTTGATATCGAGGCACAGAGATTCGAGATGACCAAAAGAATGAGTCTCAATCCAGAATAAAGAAAAGAAGAAAAGAACAAAAAAAAGTGAATTCAAATGTTGGAGCGAACAGAGGTGCGGATTGCTCAAAATTCGATTGAAGTCACAAGCTTCGCCGATCCCGCTTTGACTCAATGCTGAAGAAAGAAACAACACCTACAACTCGCGAGCATCAAGATTCAGATCGGAGTCCACAGCAAAATCATCTAAGACTCAAGATCAAGCTTCAAGAAAATTATAGATAGGAATCTTGTAACTCATTGTTGATAGGCATGGCTAGCTTAGCTTTGATTTTCCTTTTGGTGTAATAAGGAGGTCAGCAAGCAGTAGCAGCAGCAACAATTGTGAAATCAGAGCTCCTGGTAGTCCCAGCTACCAAAACTTCCAGAACTACGCTGACCTAATTCCTTTACAGCCAAGGATATGTAGGCAACCTCTGAAGCAAGGTTCGGTCAGACATTTTTCAAAAATGCTTCTCATGGAGTGTCAAGCGGGCAAAAATCCCTCATAATTGCTCATTTATCTTTGCCCGAAAATCCTTCGTGTCTCCGAGCAAAGAGGGGCAGCTCTGAGCATGTGATTTTTGCCTCGCTTGAATTACTCCTACAGAATTCTTAAAATTAGGATTTTCCTTTTATTATTTGATTTTTAGGATTTAATTGCATAATTTTTGTGTGTATTTGCATTTGTATGAGCATGATTAGTTTAGATAATTCATAAAAAATACAAAAAATATTGCATTGTCATTTAGGATTTAATTTTATTTTTTTTTATCAATTGGTAATTAGGGTTTTTACAAAAGTACTAAAATCACAAAAAAATTGATTTGTTTTGTTTGGTTTAAATTTTAGCTTTGAGGTTTATTAGTTTTCTTTAAATTGGTATTTTAGTAGTAGTTTTAATTATAGCTTAATAAGGTAGGTTGAATTAATTTTTTTAGGTTTAATTTTAGTTTTGAAAAAAGAAAAGAAAGTAAATAAAAGAAAAGAGTTAAGGAGATAAATAAAAAAGAGAAGGGGCAGGCCTGCTAAAGATTTGAATATTTGGGCTAGTATCTAAAACAATTCACTGGCCCAATCCTTAAAACCCTGATACCCGTTTAAATAACCCATACCCAGCCCAAAACCCAAATACCCGGTCCAGCACACCCCCTTTCCATAAAAGCGGCGTCATTTGGTCTCCGTTTAATCTCAACCGTCTAGGTTTTTTGATCCAACGGTTGAGAAGCCTACATTGATTAATATATAAATGTCCAAACCTCACCCTACCCCCCTCGGGACCCCCTACCCTCTCATCTCTCCCATCTCTCACCCCGAACCCTAACGCCGCCGCCTACCACCGCAAATCGCCGGCCGAAAATCGCCTCCGCCGGCAGCGAGTCACCAATGACCTCCAAAATTTTACCACTGCTTCTCCTTCACCTCCCCATTCCATATCCGCCTTTAGTTTTCTTCAAATCCTACCCAGTCTCTTCAAATCAACCAAACCCTAGCGCCGCCGTGGACTCCTCCGCCGTGTCCGGCGGCACCACCACTCCAAACCCACCAAAATAACACCCTTGAACCCCCACCTTCCCCTCATTCCAAATCCGCACTCCTTTTCCTTCAAACGTTCCCCAAAATCCTCGAATTTCAAATAAAAAAAATAGAATCCTAGAGTTTGAAGTTGTGAGATTTCTTTCCCAATTTTTCATAAGTCCAGAGTTTGATTGAGTCCCAAAATAATGTTTTCGTTTGTTCTTGGCGAAGAACAAAGGTTTAACATCATTCTGAGACTCAAATCGGAGTCCAGTACCTGTCCAAGCCTTACATAGGTGAGTTTTCTTTTCTTCCTTCGTTTATTCTTTTTTAAATTAGTTTTCTGATTAAATCCATGCTTATTTTTATTTTTGTTGGCAGTAATTAATTTTCTAGGTTTTGTAGTTTAGATTAGTTTAAGTTTCTGATTTTTTGTTTTCTCTGTTCATATTGATGTTAATTCATGACCAGTGTTGCTGAGTAATTCTCACTTGTTTTCTTAGATTCCTGACAATTGCCCAATAGTTTGGAACTGTTAGGGATTAATTTAGGATTAAAATTAGGTTTAGTTTAATTTTTAAAGTTTTTGATTAATTGAAGTGTTGTTTGATTACTGCTGAAAATGTTTAGGGTCTTTGTTAATTGACCATGGTCAATTTTTGATCAAGTTAACAGGGCTGGTGGTTAGTTTGACTAGGTTAGCAATTCATGAGTTGAATTAAGGGTATATTGGGTAGTCTAATTAAGGAATCTTGCAGTAAGCCGTGAGGACAAAACTCACAGCAACGGGACAACATGTATTTACGACTTATATTTTCGCCAAGCAATAAAGAATATTTTTTAAGCACTCCATGCTTCAAAGAAGATTATTTCGGCTTTTCCACAGCGGGAAACCTCTCCATTGAATATGTCCCGAGACACTCGAAGACTTAAAACACTTTAGCATCCGCCCTACCTAGGGGTCGGAATCTCGGGCTCATAAAGCCCTCGCAAATGCAACTCTGGGTTTGCAAAAATCTGTCTTCAAGCTTGAGCGAAACTCGGTGTTTCGGAAAATCATCTCCAATCGCCATGTACTGGAAAATCCAAAATTGTAAGACCCTAAGGGGCAGCCTCCGCACAACCAGGTCTATTCTCCATACACTATAAGACCTCAACAGGCATGGTAAACTGTAAGACCTCAATAGGCATGAAAAAATCCCATAGTTTAGGCTATACGTCGCATTTGTAAGAATCCCTAAAGGGCATACCTCGGCGTAGACGCCTAAAACTGCTTCTCGGGATAAAAAATGGCATCGACCAAACGCACATGACTCCGGTCAAAATGGCTGCTACAGCCCAAAAACACGACTCGGGGACGCCCGACTGTCGCTAAAAAATCCTCCGAATCTACTTCAAAAAGAACCGGTTAAAAATAGGCTTCCCTCAACAGGAAAAAATCGAGTCCAGACCACGTCGGCTCCAAAATCGCAAAGCGTCGATCTACTCGACCTATGAGCTGTGAACCTTACGAGGTGTTCAAGACATCACCGACTACGACTTGAAATCGAGGTTCTTTTAGAACCCACGACGGGTCAGGAAAAAACATTCAATAAGACCTTAACGAGAGGAAACAAAGCCTACAAAAAGCCTTCGGGCCTCATATCAAAAGGTCTCTACGACCAAATAGTGTAAGTGCCATTGTCGCCGGCGAAGCAAGCCTCCGGGCCTCACATCAAAAGGTCTCTACGACCATACA
Source organism: Nicotiana attenuata (assembly GCF_001879085.1). NCBI lineage: Eukaryota > Viridiplantae > Streptophyta > Magnoliopsida > Solanales > Solanaceae > Nicotiana > Nicotiana attenuata. The sequence continues at coordinate 49,521 of NW_017672274.1, forward strand.
ACGTAAGAGCCATTGTCGCCAGCTTGAAAATTGACAACTTGAGGATTAAAGTGAGCTCGAATCATCACTCGATTCGGATACCGGATCCAAAATAGTTAACTAAACAAAGCCTCTGGGCCTCATACTAAAAGGTCTCAAACGACCAAGCAACAAAAAAGCCACTGTCGCTGGCCGAAAAGGATTCGAAGGTCGACTACACCTCGAGTCGCAACACGACTCGGGGACTGGACCCAAAAATTATAGCACACCCAAGGGTGTGGCATCGATACTACTATCACCAATCGGAATCTCCGAAAAGATTAAGGGTCGATTACAGCTCGAATCGCAACGCGACTCGGAGACTGGACCCGAAAATTGTCGCCAGCCCGAACGAGCTCAAAGGTATAATAAGCTAGAGTCGGATCCCGACTCGGAGACTGATCCCGAAAGGTAGTTAAAAAATACAAGCCAAAAGGATACTCCGTGATTGAAACGGTCTAGTAAAAATCTCTCTAGGCAACAGAAATGCATAAATTACAAGTCGCGGGGTTTTTCCCCTCATTATTATTACATGTCAATGACAGGGAGCAATCTCGGCTTGCATCGTATAGTGAAAGCTATATACATATATACACAGCAAAGAAGGCAGGGGATATTTGTTCCCCCTTTGTTCCTTTCTCTCAGCAACTACGACCCATCGGCCTCCTCTTCATCATTAGATATCAGAAACTTGGCATCAAACTCCGCTCCTTTGGCACGTCTGATCTCATCCGAGAGATCGAAGCCCCTGGCATGAATCTCTTCAAGGGTCTCCCTCCGGGATCTGCATTTTTCATATTCCCTGTTATTGCCTGCATGATCAAGGGCCTTCTTTAGCTCGGCCCTGGCAACGGCGGCGCTCTTTGAATAGGCCGCTATCTTTTACCACGCCCGGGTGTTATTTATCACGACCTCGGACTGGACGTTCGCCACCTCAATTTTTTCCCTCGATAGTTCGGATGAGAGCCTCGCGATCATCTTCCCCCGAGCAGAGTCATTTGCACAAGCAGCCTGAATTTGCACCTCATGAACGGATACCGCGGCCTGAGCTCTATCTTTGGCCTCAGAATGGGCACTAACACGCGCTCGTAGCTTGGTGAATTCTTGGTTGGCAGCGCCAACCTCGCCCCAGAGCTACTCCAGCTCATCCGCCTTGCCCTTCAACTGTGACAGCAGCGTCTCAAAGGCCGGCAAGATAGAAAGAGGGAAGGGAATACGAGCCAACACGGAATGCGGAATACCTGTTTCTCCAACAGGGCCTCTCAAGCACGGTTTCAATCCGCCCCGCACCTTAAAGAAACGAGCTCATTTTCCTTTACGGCGTAGAAAAGCTTGAAGGATTTTCCCCTTTCCCGAGCTTCCCGCAAATGGGTCTCGCGAAGAAGCAGCTCGACTTTGAGCGTGTCAAAAGCCTGAGAAAGAGAAGCCAAGCGCATGAAGAAAAAAGAAAAAATAAAGTACCGGGTCGGAACATCCTTATCACAGTTGAAAACTCACCGCAAGGCCAAAACAGTGAGCCTCACCGAGGGCCGAAGCTATGTCCAATAAAGCTTCAGTCCTGGAAGCCAGCCGACCGACCGAATCATTTCCTCTCAACCGCTGCGGGGAAGGCACCTCACCGCAAGCCTTCTCACACCACGGAACATCTTTCCTTTTGCCAGCACTCCTCGGCTCCTGAATCGGCGGTCTCGCCTCGAATGAATTTTCGATGCCTACAGTAGGAGAACCAAATAGGCCAGCCAAAAGGAGGCTGCCCCTGAAAAACAAAAGAGAGAGGTGGGAAGAGAACGCCAGGCACCTACCATGATAATTTACCTCCCACCTCCCGTTTGAAAGATCTCGCCACCGGTGCCTGGCATGAGTCCAGCATGCCTCCAGCTTGCGAGACCATTCGGCTAAGTCCAGAACCTCGTCGCACCAATGAGTTGCTATAAGCAAAAGACAGGAAAAAATCATTATGGATCCGACCTCATACGAAGAAAAGGATAGCACGAACAGAGTGCTTACGTGTGGAGCTCCATTTCTCAGGGAACGGTAAGAATTCTCCGGGGATAACGTCGGTCGTCCGAACTCGAATAAACTGGCTCATCCACCCCTGGTCGTCATCCTCTTGACCGCCGATCATAGGAGCTCGAGTAGACCTACGTTGAAGAGCAACCAGGCCTCGGAAGCGTAATGGCCAGTACAACCTTATGAGATGACTAAGAGTAAACTCTATCCCAGCCCTATCGGTAAAGTATCTCATCGACCATACTATGCTCCAGAAGAAGGGATAAACCTGTGCTAGCGTTAGTTGATACCTTTTACAAAAATCAAGCACAACCCAGTCCAAGGAACCTGGCGCGAGAACGCCGGTATACACGCTCAAGAAGCCTTCAACATACGTCGTAACGCTCTCCTCGGGGGAGGGGACTTGCAGGACCGCGCCTTCCCCCAATCCATATTTTCTCCTGATTACCCCGAGGTCCTCCTTTACCACCGAAGAAGCAATTCTTGACACGTGCCCCCGGGCCCGGAATATTGGGAGGTTTTTTCGGCGTAACAACGCTCCTCGAGGCAGTTGTGAGCACGTGATTTTTGCCCTGTACGAATTACTCCCAGAAAATTCAAAACAAAATAATTTTTTTTCAATTATTTGTGACTTTTTGTGGATTTTAGTGGCATTTTCTGTTATTGTGTGAATATTGTTTGTGCCTGCTTATTTATTTAGTAATTAAAAAATACAAAAAAATATGTTGCATTTGCATTTAGGATTTAATTTTCATTTTTAGATTAATTAAGAAAATTGTTGTTTTACAAAAAATAACATACTTTGCATTTTTAGTATTTAATGTCCAAATTGTGTGATTTTCTTTTAATTAGGTATTTAATTATTTGTGATAATTATTACATAGAGTTAATTAGTATTTTTGATAAGGTAATTTGGGTTTTATAATTTAATTAGGATTTTTAGTTTTAATTTTTGAGAGAAAAAGGAAGAAAAGAAAAGAGAAAAAAGGTTGATCAAGTCTGGGCCAAAAAACTCCAGCCCAAATGAAACCCAGCCAAAAACCCACCCCAGAATCAGCCCAAACCTGCCCCAACCCGGTCCGCCCCTACCAAAGCAAACGACATCGTTTTGGGACCCCTCGATCAAGGCCGTTGAATTTTATTGATCCAACGGTCCCAAAGACTTACCCCGACCCGTTTTCCCCTGACCGACCCAGTCCCCTACTAAAACCAAACGACACCGTTTTCATTACAAGATCAATCATGGCCGTTGGATTCTTATCATCCAACGGCCCTAACTAAACCTATGTTTAATATACCCAAACCCCCACCTCGTCTCCTCATTCACCCCCACCATCAGAGACCCCCACCCTAAACCTAGCGCCGCCCCCAAATCCTCCACCTTCTCCGGTGGCTGCGCCGTCTCCTAACGACCCCAAATTAACACCACCAGATCACCTCAACCCCCTCTTCTCTAATCCACAACCCTTTCATTTCGAATCAGATTAGAACCCTTCGAATCTGGATTTGAATGAACGAACCCTAAAATCCCAAACCCCAAAATCGAGTACACGGTTGAAGGATTGAGGTCGTAATCGACCTTAGTTGTGTGTTCTCAGTCGAGAACACTCGATTAAGGTCTATTCCGGCTTCAAAATCAAAAGAATCGGAGGTCTGAGTTCAAGGCAGGGTTCAATCAGAGGTAGGTGTCCAAAAGTCTAGTTTCTTTTAATTTTTTTTTATTATATGCTTCTACTCCTTTCTTTTAGAATGTTTATTTGGACGGGTTCAGTTTATTTATTTTTTAGCATCTGGGGACGAACTAAAATTTGTTCGTCGATTTGGTCTATTTATTCATGAGTTTCTTTGGCAATTATTCATGTCATCTGAGTTAGTTAATTCATTCTGTTAGTTACAGTAATCTCCGAGCCTTTCGAATTTTAGGATTAGTCAGAATAATTAGGAGTAATTTAAATTCTTATTTAAGGATTGATTAAATATAAGTGGTCACTCAGAGAAGCTTCCATTATGGTAGGGGTAACAGTTCACTAATGAATTAACTAAAGAGCACTGAGTAAGTGGAGTCGAATTGTTAAATATTGAAAGGCCAGTTTTGTGTATTAGAGGGCATTTTCATCTGCCTATTTAAGAACAAGACTGAGATACAGAGATTATCCGAAAAATTCTGAAAAAATAGAGTGGATATTCTGAAAAATATTGAAAAAAAAAGCTGAAGAAATTTTTGAGAGCTGAAAATCCAGAAAAATATAAAAAAAAAACTGCAAAACTTTACTGTTTCATAGAGAATTGAAGAGAGAGAAAAAAAGGGATTTCTGAAACAGCTGAAAAACACAAAAATTCTACTGTTCCATTGTTTTTTTTGTTAGTTTCTGAAGCTTTCTAAGTCTAAAACAATTGTTAGTTGATCTGGGTTTAAAAGATGGTTTGAATCTAAGTCTAGAAGGCTGAGTTTGAATCGTGTGGAGTTTGGTTTGAGGTCTTGGTGAGATCAGCTGGTTAAGAACTGTTGCTGCTGTGTTATCTTGCTACTGCTGACTCTCCTCGTTCTATTTTCTTTGCTTTTCCAGGTATTTCCCAATCCATTGATATGTGAAGTGAAAGAGCAAGAGCTTTACTTGATTAAATGAGAAACTATGCCTTATTAGCTTGTAAATGTAGCCTTGTTTCATTTTAGAAGAGCAATCAGACTACTAGTTTCCTTGTCATACTTATTTCTTCCTGCTTCATGTTGAATGTGTTTCTAACATTGTTAAGAATAATGAACTCCAGCAGAATAGGGTGAATGTAGTCAAGGTTTATTTTGTATATGGTTCTCAAAGCTGCTGTTGAACTTGCTGTCGTTAATATAGGAATATTTAAGATTGATATGGTTTGGGTGTTTGCTTTTATTCATACTTGAAATTGCCTTTAGTAGACAGCAGTGTTAATTTCTGGAATTTGTTAGTATAAAAGCTAGAAAAGGGTGTATCGAACTATGGTTCAGATGAATTGTTAAGTCTGCACCTAATAAATTCGGGCTAGAGTTACATGTATCTGTTACATTATGGAACTTGCTGAGTGAATCAGTGTTTGCATCTTATACTTCATTATGTATTTTAAGTCAAAAGGGGATTGTATTAAGATTATTTTCTGTTAGTTGGTGTTATTTTTTATGAGCCACTTTTGGGCATAAAGTGTTAGTGATGTTCAAAGTTTTGATGTGTGTTAGTTCTGGGTAATGATGGTATTGGGTAATACATGTTATCTGTCAATTGTAATTGCTTTGCAACAGTCTAGGTTCGATATTGAGGCTAGAGTCCCCAGTTCTGCTTTTCAAATGTTCTGAGCTCTTTGAGCTTTGGAGTGTGAACTCCTGTGCAGAGGAACTAGCTTATTATTGTTTTTTGGGCCTGTTTCTCGGGCCCATTAATCCGTTATTCTCTTCATAAACATGCTTGGCTAGTAAGTGTTAAAATAGAGACGGAAGTTAACTATACAATTTGTGTTAATTAATTAAGGTCTAGAAATAAGTGTTGGTTCAATCTTGATTTGCTTTTAATCTAAATCAAGTAATGTTGGCATGTAACTTGGACAATAATGTAGCAGCGTCAGAAATTGATTTAACTGCGAATCTTCAATTATTAAATTGTTGGACTTTCTTAAAACAGTTTGGTCTGTAAGTTTGAACGCCCTTGTTAGATATTCTGTATTGTATGAGATTCGAAATGGAGCCACTTCACTGGCCGGAGCTGGGCCTCTTCAAGTTGAGCTTTCTTCGGAGCCTGGCATGGTTTGATGCTACCAATCATTTGGGGTAGCCTTGCGTTGATAGGCAACTGGGCCTCATGTTAGGCGAAGTATTAATTTCGAACCATTAGCCAGTTTTTCTAAAAAATGTATTTTGTAGTTTGAACCATAGTACAATCTTTGCCCATTAATGTTTGGGTAACTGAATTTCTTTAATTAGTGGAGGTGTGCCATATCGAACGATAAATAGTCTATGGCCCTCAAAGCTTAGTTTTGAATTTTCTTTAAAAATTAGAATCGAGGTGTGCCGTGCCGAACAAAAATCTCAATTGCACAGCCATCGCTTAATTAATTTTGATTCAATCCTTAGAATCCGAGGCGTGCCATTTAGCGAATTTTCATGGCCCTCGCAAAGTTGCTAACGCGTAGTTGCTTTAGGTGCGTCATTTTAATAATATTACCTTCCTAAAATCGGGTGCGCATTTATGTGACCCAAATCCCAATCTCAACGATGTTAAAGTATGTCAAAAACTATGGGTGCATTTATGTGACGTGGTCCGAGACATGTTTTAATAACGTTGCAATTTTCTCTAAAAATGAATAAAAGCGGTTAAAGTTAAGGTTTGCCCATAGGTTCATAATTATTTTAAAAGCAGATAATTAGGCTACTTATAACAGTTGAGCGACCGTGCTGGGAACTCGGGAATGCCTAACGCTTTCTCCCAGGTTAACAGAATTTTTTACCCGAATTTCTGGTTCGCGGACTGTAATACAGAGTCAACCCTTTCCTCGATTCGGGATTTGAACCGGTGACTTGGGACACCATAAATTTCCCAAGTGGCGACTCTGAATCTTCTAATAATAATCCAGTTTCGATTGTCCTTTAATTGGAAAAACTCCCCTAATACCCTTCCGGGGTGTAGGAAAAAGGAGGTGTGACAACAGTGTGCTCCGAGCAACGCTCCCCTGACGTCGGAGGAGAACCCCTATCGCCAGCTAAAGGCGAGATACAGGAAGGAGTCCCCTTCATCCGAGCATCAGACGTCGAAGCAGCGACCATGGCCACAACAGAATAATTGGAAGAAGAGGGGTATCCAGACAGAAATCACCTGAAGCAGAAAAATGAAGAGACTCGCGGAGGGCACCTGGCTCTACAGAAGAGACAAAATTATCAAAAAAGAGACTACAGAATCGTCGCTTGAGGGAGGAATAGACGAATATATAACGGCCAAACAACGACCGACCAACTGCCCAAACGAATAATTCTGGCCGCGTTAATGTCACCCTCCCCTTGGGGAACGCAATGGCTGAATTACTCCAGGCTCCCACGTGATTCGTAAAAGCAGGGGGGAGCCTTGGGGAATCCTCGACATCGGTCCGCAGAAGCTATCACCCAACTTCGGCTACAAAATACAAAAGGGCCCCTTTCATAGAATTAACAGAACAATCGTATATCTTTTCGTCATTCATTTCCCAGAAGGGAGAACATGCGGAACGAAAAAAAAGAGAAAGAAAGATCGGAGACTACTCCTAGCCGCTATACTCTTCGCCCTCGTCGGGAACAATTAAACGCTTCAGTTCCTCCCCTACTACACGGGCCTCATCCAGGTCAGCAGATAATTCGAGGCCCCAGCCTTGAGTTCTTCCAGGATCTCCCTTTTTCCTTTCGCCTTGGCATGATCAACAGCTCGGACCAGTTTCTGCTTGGCCGCCCGAGCCATCACGTGTGCCGTAGCCACGCCCTCCTTGTACGCAACGGCGTCCCATTCGATATCAAGCTTAGCCGCGGTCAAAGCAACAATCTCCTTGCGGGCATCTGAAAGAAGGCCCCGTGACCAGAGATCTCAGCTTCCAACTCATCAATCCTCGAGCTTCCCTTCTCAACCTTCGTTAAGAGGAAAGACAGCGAATATGTGAACAAGGAACACATATAGGTACTGACCAGAGGAACAGATGTAAAAAAGAAAAAGAGAAGTAGAATACCTGTGCGGTAAGAGCAGCCTTATCCTAAAGCGCCACCTCTAAAGAGGCTCAAAGCTCCTTCAACTCTTCATCCCCCCGGATGCCTCGAAACTCCGAGTCTTGCGGTTTCAAAGCAACGGCATCACGCTCCTTCTCATGGCATGCAAGTTCCCCGCTGAGTTGGGAGATGACGCGCTCATATATCTCTTTGCACTACGACATAATGGGGAAATTAAGAAAAACGATGAATAACGCCCGAGGTCGAAAAGAAACACTCAAGGAAAAATTGTCACCTACCGCAGGGATTTTTCCGCTACATCAACGGCGTCAGATACATCGAGGTCAACTCCGTTAGGTGCGCCGTCAAGAATGTTGGCAATAAAGCCTTCCTTTCCGAAAGAAGTGCCGGTCGTGACACCAACCATCCTCCCAGCATCTCTCAACTCTCCCGATGAGACTGGATAGTTTTGAAAAAAGTCTTTCGGGTCACCAACTCCATCGAATAGCGGCCCCTACCCTTGGAAGGCTCCGAACTCCATCCCATCTGAGCCCATAGCCCTGCTGGCAGAAGCTACATCGAATCTGGCCGAGCAACTCGAAACCACATCGTCTTCCCCGCCAAGATCCTCCGGCTCCTTAGCCTTGCCGGTCCTCGTCGTCCCGGACTCAGCAGCCTCCGACCGGGGCACCTGCGAACCCCTCTGGCTGGGCCTCGATCTCATCCTTAGTGGACTGCCGTCGTCATCCTCCCCGCCAACATCAGGATCTGAATCAGAGGTCGGGACAGCAGTCTCGTCAGGTCGAGCAATGGCAACTCTTATTTTCCTTTTCTTGTTCGTGCCGAGCCCCAAGGCCTCCGTTTCACCACCAGGGAGTGGCCTCATCAGCACATTTTCTCCAAGGCCTGCACCAACACGATGAATGCGCGACGCCATTGATTAGAGCCCGAGGGGAATACAAAATACGAGACACATGTAGAAAAGAAACCTCACCATGGTTCTTGGCCACCCAACGCTTCTCGGCCATGATGGTCCAGGACCGGAGATGATACGGGAACCTCCTGTCCAAGCGTTCGATCCACCTCGCCAAGTCTAGGATCTCTTCAGGGTGCCAAGGAGAAGCTAGAGGAAGTTACAAAGAAGTTATCACGACGCTGGAAAGAAAAATTGAGAAGCGATTAGATGGAAAATATACTTACGCCGATGGTTCCACCGTTCGGGGAAAGGCATCCATTGGACCGGGATGACATCCGAGGTTCGCACTCGAACAAACCTGCTTATCCACCCCTGGTCCTTCCCTTCATCAATGCTTGTAAAGAAAGACTTTTTGGACCATTGCCGAAGCTTGATCAAGCCTCGGTACAGCCGAGGACAGTATAATCCGACCAGATGATTGTGGGTGAAAACTTCACCTGCGACCCCCTCGGTAAACTGCCTGAGCATTAGCACAATCCTCCAAAAAGACGGGGAAATCTGGCCAAGAGTCACTCAATACTGAATGCAGAAGTCGAGGATCACCGGATCGAGTTCCAAAGGAGGAGATTCTATGGATTCGTTGGTACCCAGGGTAAACAGATAGGTATATACGTAAGGAAAGCCCTCCTTGAAAGCGGTAATATCGTCAGTAGAGGCAGGAATTTCCACTATCACTGTTTCACTCCATCGACAGTCACCCTTCACATTTTTGACATTAGTTACGACGCTAATGTATCGAGATACATGCTCGCATCGGCATGGCGTACACGCGGGAGTCTCGATGTCAAAATCTTTCGATGTATTGAGCTCGGGAGGGTCCACTGCTATAAAGAGGGAACCGATTTATTCTCCCCCCTAACCGATTGGGACGATGATACAGTGTCGTTCCGACGGGGTACCGTCCTGGAAGTCCTGGGCATGAATAATGGCGAAACCTTTCCGAAAAAAGAGAGAAAGATGAAAATATGTCAAATAGGTTGAGATTCCGGTTCACGAGCCTAGAGGAAGAGCGAAGATAGGAGCATCCAGCGATCGGAGCGTTTTATAGGAATCGGTTGGGGAAGCAGAAGGGATGAATCTACAGCAGTTTGTGAACTCCTCGATTGCCGCATATGACGGCGGCCCTGCACGATTCCCTGGACTATGGCATTTAATGCTCTTATATGGATGATGTCATGGTAATAATGGCCCCGAGACGATGATTCAGTATCATTTCCTATCACTTCAATATAGGAAACGCGGGGACTATTTGTGTGTGGTAAAATCGGGGGAGTCTATTTCCCGCCATCGAGGTACGTTCGGAGTACCCTAACAACACGTCGAGGCCATAAGGCTGTGATCGAGCTCCTTATCTCGGGTATAATCTTCGACTTTGTAGTGGCTCGAAGGTTAGAGGATCTGTCCGCAGCCTAGCGGAAGTCGCGCGAAAGATAAACTCTCGAGGAGATAGCCTAAATCAATAGGTCCTAGTGTCCTGTCTAGACGTACAATCTCTGTACCTTAACGTTTAATGCACCCTGTACTGTATTGAGCCCCCTCGCCTATATAGAGGGACTCACCTTACCTTGTAGGGGAATGATGTTGCTCCACTTCTCCACAAATGCAATAATCTCTCTCTCTCTCTCTCTCTCTCTCTCTCTCTCTCTCTCTCTCTCTCTCTCTCTCTCTCTCTTTCTTCTAAGCTACTTGTCTTCATCGACCTCGAGGTTGCCTTAGCACTTTATTATTCCCTTGCTTGTTCTTCGTTATTTTGCTCAATATTGGTAGTATAGAGCTTGGCTTAACTGTATTTTTACTTGTTATCCCCTTCCCGACTATCCCAGATAAGCCCGAGATAGGCTCGAGTCTCGGCTCCGAAGTATCTACTGACTGGCGTTGCGCCCGGGGAACACCCCCTCACTGGTTCGATTATTGCTTTGGTTAACTCGATCTTTATCGCTTTACTTCACGTTTTGGCACTAACCACTCTCACAAACTAGCTCGAGAATAGATCACGTATTTTGGAATCCCATTTACAAATTTAATTGTTGTTACCATTTTCACGGTAAACAACTATCATGCTTCAAATGTATGCTATCTACTGACTTTGCGCTACTATTGCATGCTGTTTCTTTTGCCAATAGTTTGGCCTCGCATGTCTATTGTTTGTGCACTCTATTTATATGCTGAGGATCCTTCTTTGATTGATTCTCAATTTTGGGACTGATTTCAAAACTTCTCTTTTTGTGAACTCTAATTTTACTCGCCTGTTAAAGTGATTGATCCCTTTCCTTACTTATTGCCTTGCTGAATCTTTTCCCCAAAACAAGTGTATCTCTATACTTGGACTCTATTACTTACTTAATGTTTTACTACTTCATTTTATGGTAATAACCAGTCTGCCTACAAACTGATTTTCTTTCCTTCTCTTGAACCTGTCAGCCCCGTTAAACAAGTGATTCCTCAATTAAAGGGGAATCACTTGGTTGATTGATTCTGATTGCTGATTGCTTCCATATTTGCATTGAACTTTATTTATTACCTTATTTCTCACATGTTTTAAAAACTATAAATACCCATCTTCTCTTCTTCAAACACACGAACACAAGGCATAAAACACTTGAGTTCAGACACACACTCCACAAAAATCTCTCTCTTTTCTCTGTTGCTACTTGTATTGCTGCCTTACCTAGCCGGCTGAAAACCAAGGCTAGGCTGTGGGAAGCTTGCTTATTTTTTTCTGCATTTGTGTCACGATCCCAACCCCGGTCGTGATGGCACCCAACACACTGCTAGGCAAGCCCGATCAATTCAACAACCTTAACCCTTTTTAGACAGTTCACGATTCAATTAACAAAAATAATTACTAAGTCATAATACTGAAACTCTGAAATATAGTTAAAACATGCGGAAAACCCAAGTAGAAATACTACTACACAGGACGAAGAATCCGGTGTCACAAGTCTGAGCCTCTAATACACAGGTGTCAACCTACTACTTATTTCTCTAAAGAAATGCGGAAATAAAGCAAATAGGTTAGATGGGAAGATCAGGACTGCGGACGTCATGCAGCTACCTTGATGCTCCCAGATATGATGCTCGGCAGAGAAATCCTCACTAAGCCTCAGTGGGTGCACCTAGATCTGCACACAAGGTGCAGGGAGTAATGTGAGTACTTCCAACCCAGAGAGTAATAAACATAAATAAAGGCTGAGAGTAAGAAATCCTGGATAGGCACAATGTAAGCTATAGTTACAGCAGTTCAATCCAGATAATATCAACTCAATAAACCAATGAAAACAATGATGCTGCAACAGATAAGTAAATGAATGACAATCAATTAAGAAATGCAACAAATAGTACGGTACTCTCTAGTACCCGCTGCGGCGTGCAGCCCGCTCCATTTATTTATCGTCGACGGCGCTCACTGGGGGTGTGCAGACTCCGGGAGGGTCCCCTTACGGCCCAAGCGCAATATCAAGCCATCTCGTGGCATCCATTAGGCCCTAAGCCTCATATCAATATCAATATAGTACTGCTGCGGCGCGCAACCCAATCCCATACTCAGTCCAGAATCATAGAAGCCCCTCGGGCACAATAATATATAAATATTCAGCCCAAACTTCATTAGAAATATTAATTAAGTTCCAAGTTTTGAGAAAAAAGTGGCTGAGTTTGCAAAACAGTATTAAATACTAGGACTGAGTTCAATTATCCGTAAATATGGTAAGAAAGCAATAAAAATAATCCCTGAAGGATTCAAGCAGTTGGCACGAAGCCCAATTATAATAATTAATCCATTTTTATAAGGATATCTACTAAGCTTCAATCAATTAGGTAGTAATTTTATTAAGCGGGACGAACCGAGTCACAATCCCCAATGGTGCTCCACCCCACGCCCGTTATCCGGCGTGCAAGTCACCTCAATATAGCACTACGATGTGCAAATTCGGGGTTTCAAACCCTCAACACATCATTTACATCTATTACTGACCTCAAGCCGGCCAAAATCCTAGCTCGCTATGCCCTTGCCTCTCAAATCGACCTTCTCGCGCATCGAATTTGACCAAAACCACAACGAATACGTCACATTACGCTAAAGGATCAATACCCAATCGAAAATAATCGAAAAACATCAATAATCCCGAAATTGACAAAACCCGAGCCCCGGGCCCACTTCTCGAAATTCATAAATTTTTACAGAAAAGTTTTCTTCATCTTCTCCCGATTCCGTACATATAAAGAATACCAAAATCGGAGTCCGTTTGACCCCTCAAATCGACCCCTAAAGGTCTCATAATCTCAAGCCCCAAAATCCTATTTTTCTACTGTTTTTCATGAATTAAAAGCTGGGATTATGGTCTATAATCACCCATAAACGAGTTTTAATAATCAAATCACTTACTTCTGTGATACCCACTGATTTTCTCTCTTAAAATCGCCTCAGAAGCTTCTTCTCGTTCAAAAATTGGAAGAACACTCGACCTGCTCATTATAGGTATACTGTTCACACGTTTTACTGCTCCCAATGGATTCTTTGTGAAATACTAATGAATTTAGGCTCTTGAATCACTCAATTTGACTTTATAATGAAGGAGATATGTAGGTTTTAAGATTTGCAAATAGTGCAGGTTTTAAATACGCCGTCAGGGGCAATTTCGTCATTAACCTGAAAATCTGGGCAACCTTGGTAAAATGGCCATAAAATCCTCATACGATGTCCAAATTCGACGATTCTTTTTTATACGGGTCCGTAATTACGATACTGATCTAATACTTAATTTAAAACAGTATTCAGAGCTCATTTGTTCAATGTGATATCATTTATGCTTGAAGAAACGACGTCGAAGTATAAGAAAAACGAGCACAACGCAGCCGAAACCTATCCGAAACTCACCCGAGCTCCTCGGGACTGCATACGAACATACTAACACGTCACATATGATCATTCAAACTTAGTTGCACTCTCAAAACACCAAAACTAACATCAAAACACCAAATTTACATCGGATTCAAGCCTAAGTTCTTCTATAACTTCCGAAACACGCATTTGATCAAAAACCCAACCAAATCACCTCCGAATAACCTGAAATTTTTCACACACATCCCAAATCACCTAATGAAGCTACAGAAACTCTCGGAATTCCATTCCGACCCTCAGATCAAAATCTCACCTATCAACCGGAATTCGCCAAAATACTAGTTTCGCCAATTCAAGCCTAATTCTACACCGGACCTCCAAAATCACTTCCGATCACGCTCCTAAGTCATAAATCATCCCCCGAAGCTAACCGAATCGTCGAAATCCATATCCGATCCCTCTAACTCATAGGTCAAAATCCGGTTGACTTTTCCAAAACAAGCCTTACTTAAAGAGACTAAGTGTCTCATTTCCTTCCAAAAATCAACCCAATTCAACTCGCTTACACAAGACACTGATAATGAAGCATAACGAAGCAGGAAATGGGAGAAACGGAGCGGTTCTCATGAGACAACGGGCCGGGTCGTCACAATTTGCATCTTAACCAGTATGTTCTAACTAATTTTCAGCATCAACAACAACATGTTTCTTCACTGTTTCTTTCATCCTCGTTTGTCTCCTGTTTGTATTTAACCATGTTCCATTATTAAGCATGCTGTAGTCTGTCTTTTATGTTCTGAATTAATGCTTCTATCAATTACTTATCATGGCTTGTGAATCCTAAATCCCCATCCCCAATGTGTTTGGTATCTGTGGTTGGTTTTGGGGCATGGCAGCATTAAACATTGCTGTGCATGACCCAAACCTTATCCCTCTGAGATCATAACCTCCATGTCTCCTCCAGTTGTTGTGTGTTCTGATTGGCTTATAGGCATGCCAGCACCTTCTATTGTTGTGCATGCCCAAAGCTGATCCCTACCTAAGTACATAGGCTCCTTGCAATGGATTCCCAACCCCTGAACCCCTTTGTATGAATTTATTAACTCCGTGATTTACTAATTACTGTTTCCCTATTACCCTTTGCCCCTCTCTTTTATCCCCTCAGTTTTAAAACTCTATTCCTACACTTCCACTATCTTCTTAGACTTAAGTTCTGCCCCTCTTGTGTGAGCCATGCCTTGGGACCCATGAGCTCCCTCTGAACTTGGACATATAAGGGCTGGCACTTCCACACTGCACTCATCCCTATCTGGTTCTATGAACCTGGGTGTAAGCACTGCCAGGGGTCCTTTGAGACCCTTAGGGAACTCTGACACACCCAGGTCTGAGAAAGGCTTTGAAACATGGCATCTTAAGGTGGTTTATTCCATAACTCAGGGAGGAACCAAAAATCAGGCTTCCTCTGGTTGTAACTTCTTTTTTTTATATTTTTTTGATGTAATTTAGTATTTCTGGTTTGTAATAAGTTGTACTAAACACTCGGGGTTGGCTAGTGAAAAAAAGGGCTGGGTAATTATGCATGCTCAAGGGTAGAAACACATGCCTATTGGACCGATTTTAATTCTGCATGTTCAATTTGCATTTAGAAATCATGTCTATATGATCTTGCATTCAACTCAGTATTCAGAAACCATGTCTATAAGACTTACTTTAAATCCTGCATGCTCAACTTCACATCTAGATAACCTGCCTATAGGAATTATCTAAAATTCCGTACGTTTTTCACCATTTAGATATCATGTTCTTAAGATCCAATCGGCTATAATCTGGCATCATGTTCATAAATGTCAAAATCAGTATAATGTATAGAAATCATGCCTATAGGAATTCCCAAGTAAAATCGTGTCTATTTCCATTCTATATTCAATATTAGACATCATGCCTATAGCGGTTTAAAATCAGCAATCTTTAGATATCATGTCTATAGGAATAAAATCCGCAATATTAGATACCATCGTCTGCAGCAACTGAAATTAGTCTAATTTGAAATTAGTCTATTCTGAACTAGTTTTTAAGTAACCTAATCCCCTTGTTTAACGCGGCTTAGCCAGCATGCCTATAGGACCTCAAAACATTCGTTTAAGTTGTTATTGCTTTGCCACATTCAGAATCAGTAATAGATACCACGTTCCTAAGATCTCACCTAAATACTTAGGCAAGCCTTAGGTAATAACAACAATAAAACTGAATTCGCCTTTGTTAATTAGTAATTGCTACAACCAGCAGGCAGGCCTGATTCGTGCTTCCTAACTGAGTCATGTAATAGACCAGGTTTGCTTCAACAACAATAATCTCCTTTCCTTAAGTATTTTTTTAGAATCAGACTTTGCTTGTTGTTTGAGTCATGCTATTTGGATGCTTTGTTTGAGGAGGTATATATGAGCCTTCAGTGTTTATGTGCTTCCCCTTTAATGTGCAGTCCTAAATGTTTTGTATGTCGCCTTAGATTTTTATCTTTGAAACTCCAAGTCAGCCTAATACCCCTCCCTTTATAAATAGTAGTCCTAAGTGCCTCCGGGACTGATAGGAATGGGGCGGGTAATTGCATGCAATAGTGGTCGAGACCAATCCGTGTTTTAGTACCTTAAATGGGGTGGGAAGGGTAGATATGGATATGATGACTGGTGCGCTAATACCACGTGTAGCCCCCCTTTTGAGGAGTGATTACCGGGCATTGCATTGATGTAATCCATAATAAACCTAGGACCCCCCTCCTTTGTTTTAAAGCATTATAACCCCTTGTTTAAAAATCAACCTTTTAATAATTGCTCTTTCAAACTTTGTTTACTTTCAAACCCTTGTGTATTAAAATCCCCTCTTATTTGAGCCTTACCTTTTTATATGTTAGTTGCACCAAATTTACATAGAACTATCTCGCTGGGAACCGCACTAGTGGATCTTGAGGGGTGCCTAACACCTTCCCCTTAGGATAATTTCAAGCCCTTACCTTATCTCTGGTTATCAAGCAAACTTAGAAATAAACCTTTTAGGTGTCCTAATGCACCATAAATCATTAGGTGGCGACTCTTCAAAATGCAAAACCCAATTCCTAAAAGGAACGAGTTGTCTTATACCCAAAATGTCATTAACCTGATTCTCCCGATGCGAGGAGGGAAAAAAGGGGGCGCGACACTGCCTTGTGTCGCAAATACAATGACTTTATCGTAAAAGTGTCATGACCCAATTCCCAAACCCGGTCGTGATGGCGCCTCTCGTGAAGACAAGGCCAGCCAACGGAACAACAATACCTCTTTTAACAGTTACTTAGCATGAATAAGTTTGAATCATAGATAAGTTAATCATAAGTGTGGAATAAACATGATAAAACAGGGAAACCATCCCGACTCAGCCCGAAATCGGGGTGTCACAAGTCACGAGCATCTATAAGAATGTAATTCCTCTTTTCAAGTCTAAACATACACTGAATAGGAATATTGAATAACATAGAAAGATCGTGGTGCTGCGAACGCTGGCAGTCACCTCGCTAAACCTCTACAACTCTGCCTCCACGCAACCAATACCCGCTACCGGGTGAATAAATACCTGCAACTGCACGCGAGGTGAAGGGAGTAAAGTGAGTACTCCAACTGAGTGAGTAACAAAAATAAATAATAACTGAGAAGCAAGAAAACACGTAAAGCAACCAACATGCTGTATAGAAGTCGGGTACAATTTTTTGAGAAAACAGTGAAATTTGTGTAATCTTTAGAAATATCTCGGCTCAGTTCAAATCTCTTTTGAAAATGATCCTTTCAATAATTTCGAGAACGATTTCAAAACAGTTAGTGCTGATAAGCACAGAAAAATCCGCCCCTCGGGCACAAATACCACAGTATAACAGGTAAAAAGGCAAATAAATATGCAAGATGAGCACATAAAAGTTCGCCCCACGGGCACATCTCAAAACAGTACCAGCCTCTCAGGCTCAATATCAGTCACACAGTACAACATCAGCCCCTCGGGCTCACTCCCAACTCACATGGGTACTCGCGCTCACTGTGGGTGTGCCTACTCCGGAAGGGCTCCTACAGCCCAAGCGCTATATTATCATAAGGCCTTAAAGCCTGTAATATCAACATAATGCCTTAAAGCCTTCTCAAATCACACTCGAGGCCTGAAAGCCTCCTCACATCACTCAACATATCCTCACATATGGACCTCGGCCTCAATCAGTCCAGAAAATAATCACAAGCCCCTTGGGCAACAGTAAAACAATAGTACTCAGCTCAAACACCAGTTCAAATATCATTTGAATCTCAATTTGAGTAAAAATATAGCAGAGTTCATGAAACAGTATTATTCAAATGGACTGAGTTCAAATAATATTTCAAATAGTGAGGAAAGTAGTGATGAAAATTCACAAGGGATTTCAAATAGTCGGCACGAAGCCCAAGTATGGCAATAAGCCCAAATCATGGTGAGAAACAACAAGTCTTTATCAAATACGCGGTAAAATATCAACCGGGATGGACCAAGTCACAATTCCCAACGGTGCTCTACCCCACGCTCGCTATCCGGCGTGCAAGTCACCTCAATATAGCACTACGGTGTGCAAATCCGGGTTTCAAACCCTCAGGATATCATTTACAATCATTACTCACCTCGAACCGGCGAAATCTCTAGCTCGCGACGCCTTTGATCCTCAAATCGGCCTCCACGCGCATCGAATCTATCCAAAATCAGAATGAACACGTTACAATAGGCTAAGGGAACATAACCCAATCGAAAAGACTCGGAAAATATCGAAATTCACGAAATTTGCAAAACCCGAGCCCCGGGCCCACATCTCGAAAAATTAGAAAATTAACATCATCGGATTCTTTATCTCGCCACGAGTCCGTACATACCAAGAACTCCCAAATCGGACCACAAATGGCCCCTCAAATCCCAAATTTAGAATTTCTATTTCAAGCCCTAATTTCTTACAATTTGGCTATAATCTCATGAATTTCAAGGATGATTCTTCAATAAAATCATGTATTTAACTCATAAAACTACCTCCAATCGATTCCCAGTCGAAACCCTCTTTAAACCTCGTCAAAAGCTCTCAAGGATACTCAACAATGGTGGAAATGGGACTTGGTTCGCGGATGAAATGTTTAATAAGACCCTCCTGTCTGCCCAGATTTTACCCTATGCGATCGCATCCAAGCCTATGCGATCGCATAGCACAACCTTCCCAGGCCTCCAAAAATGGCCTATGCGAATGCAACCGTAACTATGCGATCGCACTGCTTAACAAACCAGACCTATGCGAACGCAACCACCTCTATGCGATCGCATTGAACAAATACCCCTCAGGACCCCAGGTCCATTTAACACCATGCAATCGCAATGAACAATTTCCTCAACCTATGCGATCGCATGCCCTTCTCTGCGATCGCACATGCGATCGCATTGAACAATCAGACAAGCCTCTCTAAAACCTCCTATGCGATCGCAATAGCACTCCTGCGATCGCAATGAACAAATTGTCTGCAACATATTAGCTGATTTTCTGCAACTTTCAAAAGCCAAGATTGGTCCGATTGACCATCCGAAATTACCCCGAGGCCCTCGGGACCTCAACCAAAAGTACCAACACATCCTAAAACATCATTCAAACTTGTTCCAATCATCAAAACACATTAAACAACGCTAAAACCATTAAATCACATCGGATTCAAGCCTAAGTTTCTTAAAAACTTCCGAAATATGCATTTGATAAAAAACCCGACCAAAACACCTCCGAATGACATGAAATTTTTCACACACATCCAAAATCACCTAACGAAGCTACTGCAACTCTCGGAATTCCATTCCGACTCTCGGATCAAAATCTCGCCTATCAACCGGAATTTGCCAAAATACTAACTTCGCCAATTCAAGAGACGATGGGTCGGGTCGTCACATCCTCCCCAACTTAAACAAACGCTCGTCCTCGAGCGTACCTAGAGTTGTTCTAGAAGCCAACCAATAGCTGAATAACCTTACCATGCATATACCCGGGGATGATCCCACGTCACCCTATCTAGCATAGGCCCGATAACACAACATAGCTGAAATTTCACAATCCATCTAGTCCATTAACCATAGAACCACATTTCACTTTCCGAAATCTTACACAATATCAGAATCTCACATCTTTATTCAGAATAAATCCGAACCAGCTGTAATAACCCATACCTGCAACCTCGACTGCAATGATCATATGATATACCACAAAACTCAAACACATACAACGATAACTTTCATTCACAACAACTGCCCACGACAACCAATTATCGATAGAAGACCTCTTGTTAGATAAAGTCTCATTCCAACACTTTCATATACTACCAATGATAAATGAACACGCAATAAACCATAACCATTTCTCGGATCAACCATTCATGAGGCTATTTCTTCTCTGGCAATTACCATAGCCGAACCTCGATTTTATCCTTCCAACAAGCTGAAATCAAATCCATTCGCATTCATTAATGACCCCAACGATCACCTCGAATCCAACACACCACCCTGGTGATGTGACACCTCAATACAGGCCTAAGCCACAACTTGCATAATACACGCACCAATAAGAAACGATCTGAATATACTCAAATCATGAAAAAGAAAATGACTTAGACAAAAGAACTGTACCTCGAGCTCATTAGTACCATCACAACACAAGGCTGAGACCCCGTCTCACATCATAGAATAGAACACCTGAATCTACCCCGAAAGGTCATATCTCCACGTGGCCTCGCTACAATGCGCGATCCTATCCAAACACTGTTACACATGAAACACCTCAAGTCACTATGCTCAAAATCGACAGCCACGCACAATTTGATCTCTGAAACCAACGCGATTCATTATACCCACGGTGAAACAAATAACATACGACACGCAACCCGATAGGTCATAACCAACACTCCATTTGCCGAGCAACACCCAATTACTCATCCCACTCGACTTCCACTACTACAACTCCTACCGGATCCAGACGATCCGGTGCCCGACACCAAATTAGTACCAAAATCAACAACCTTGCCCGACGACATGCCCGGCCACAAGAAATGCATCCGAAAAGTCCCTCAACACCGGACTGAATCAATGGTAGAAACCTCTGCGCTGGCATCCATCATGAAGGCCCAATTTAAGAAAAGAAATCTCTTTCTCAACTGTCCGCTGGTTCTTTGAAATATAAACCACTCTGCTAGAACATAATCTAACGCACTTCACCACTTAACCCGTGGCATTTCCGGCGTAGCCCCTAGTGCAATAGTTCAAAATCACCCAACACTAAGACAACCAGTCTGAATTCCAACATCACATCTAAAATATAACATACCAGCAAATAAAGATCCACTCGAGCCTCCAAATCCTGATAGCCGCTAAACAGTACCGATACACACGATCCACAACCACAACATAGTCTACACATGGGAACTCCCGGTCTCCAACTTCGCATAGCACACGAATCATCATACCTGATCCCAATTTCCACCGTGCGAATACATGCACACCTTTGATACCCCATCATTCCACGACAGATACTCAATATTTACCTGTGCTACCAAGCAAACCCGAATACCACCAGTGGACCCAACAAGAACATGCCGCAATACTACTGAAATATAATCAGTTTAATCACATTACCTGGTTCTGAGACATATACTCTCGTCAAATCACTTTCACTTAACAATGCCATTTTCCCTAATCATCCGAAGATCATTCACCCTAATCATCTGAAGCTCTTTTATCTAAATCACTTAGGAGGAATCACTACACATCCCATGCTCTGCATGACATACACAGGTCTTGTTCAAATTCTTACAATACTGACACCACGGATAGGATCCGTATACATTCATAACCACTGCCGAAACAACAATTCATTGGGTCTACACTTCTGGCAAGAACTATTACCTCATTCGGAACCAAACAATGGTCTTAGCTCTTTACTTTACTTCATATACTCAGATTGCACTGATCTCAAATTCAATGATCTCGTCTCACCCAGTACGAACTGCTCAGGCAATAAGCCACCCCAGACATAATCAAAAGTCACATATGATGCCCCAATATTCCAATAGGCTACCAATTCGAACGCAATACAAAAGAAAAACGAGCTCTGGAGGGAATTACCAAATCCCACGCACTAATACGGACTTTCCTTAGAAAACAGGAAGCAAGGCATACAAAGATAGCATATAGAAATCTATACTCAACACCACACTGTTACGGGCGCAACCCGATCCAGATAACATACCAATGGCGGCGTGCCACCCGATCCACACATAGATCTCACATAAGGGGATACACATCGAGCCAAATTTGCTCATTACAACAAAATACCGAATATCGGTCATATGCATGCTAAGTGCATAATAACATCTCCGAGGGATATTTAGCGTTATAAGCTACAAAACTCAAGCACAACTGAGGTGCGATATACAATCTGAATTTCAAGAGCCAAGTTGCTCAGTAACATAATTCCTACGCGAATTCTCAACACATAAGCAATTTCTTAAGCCGTTTCACAAATCACACGGCGTAATGTATCACTACCTGAAACGTCTGACAATGAAACATCAATCTGACTACTCCATGAGGACCGTATCACAAAATGCACACATCTGGCCCGATACAAAGCCATTATTCACATTAAACCCATCCACCGACTTCAAGCCGATTCTGATCACATTGAACTAGTCTGATAACCTTTTAGAGGTCCATAATAACTCCCTTTTTTCTCATAACACACAAGAACAACCGTCATAATCGGAGTAATCCTCCCCAGTTTACAACCCAATATACCAAGTGCCCCCAGACATGAATCTTCAATTTAACGACACCATCACAACCTTCATACTTGGTTTACATCTTTAATCAATCAAGTGACTACATGCCACACTTATATAATCTTCCCGTGGGACACACTCCCACAACGTACCACAACAATATTTGGAGCGTACCTCCAAACCACCAGTAGCACTAACGCTGAAAAGCGATCAAGAATCATTAACCAGGACGCAAGCCCCTTTTATAAACATCGATCTCAGGTGACGCTGAAAACAATACCAACTTACCTTAAACATCGAAACTTCTTTCCCGCTCATCCGAGCTCATGACATCTTTGTCAAAATTTTTCCTTCACTCGTGCCATCCTCGGCCTAATTTCCACAACCAGAACTGATTCGCCAGCATGCCTCAAATTGGAACCAACATAGTACATAACCGCACAATCCGCTAACCAATAGCAAGCTCCCCAACTTGGCTCGAAGCCATAGATCAAAACACATAATACTCATAACGCATGAACTCCGCTGCTGCCTTAGTATCGTAGTGAGATTACACTCAAATCCTCTGTAAGCTTGTGTAAACACATTTCATCTAGTACTTCAACTCATTGGCAATCTCGTAACAGTTAAACTCACTCTCTTAAGCGAACCAAAATCTCAAACTTCGACACTTACAATTAATTTGCACATGAGATCTTCTATCACTCACATAAGGGTCACACCGCCTCAGCACACTTCGCGGGAGATAACCCACCTGCTTCGCCTCAATATAACATTTTCGTATACCTTCGACCGTCGTACACATTACACAGTCACTTAGTCTTCCTGAGTCTGAACTCATATCTGAAATTTACTTCATTCTCAACTGGAAACATGAAAAGGTTCTTCACGCGCCCATCACTCGGGTTACACATCAAATCACCATAGGAATCGGACACTTAACAGTTCATCTATCATCCAGCAGACTTCTTCATCACTACCAAGTCATATAGATACATCTCGCGGTACTAACATACTCATCACATAGCTATCCAACCGTCACTCCCACTAATAGGGACAATACCGAACATATAAGTTTCAAACACTTGTTCACACAATCGGCACCTCAGTGCTCAAGCCATAAGCAAAGATCCGGCCTCAAGTCCTCCAGACTGGCCCAACATCAAACTCATAGAGATCACATCTCGCCCCTCGATCGGGGACTCACAAGCCATCAAGGCACATATATTTCTAAGCGCTCATGTGTGCATACGAACACGTGGAAGGAATTTCAAGAGTTCCTTTTCAAGCTGAATCAAGGACGCACGATAAAAATTCAAGAATGTGAAGTTTTCCTAAAGGTTCTGCAGCCTCTCGAGGATAAATACAGACGTCTCCGTACCGATCCGTGAGATTCTACTAAACCTACTCATGACTCGTGAGACCTAGTAACCTAGGCTCTGATACCAACTTGTCACGACCCAATTCCCAAACCCGATCGTGATGGCGCCTCTCGTGAAGACAAGGCCAGCCAACGGAACAACAATACCTCTTTTAACAGTTACTTAGCATGAATAAGTTTGAATCATAGATAAGTTAATCATAAGTGCGGAATAAACATGATGAAACAGGGAAACCATCCCGACTCAGCCCGAAATCGGGGTGTCACAAGTCACGAGCATCTATAAGAATGTAATTCCTCTTTTCAAGTCTAAACATACACTGAATAGGAATAATGAATAACATAGAAAGATCGTGGTGCTGCGAACGCTGGCAGTCACCTCGCTAAACCTCTACAACTCTGCCTCCACGCAGCCAACACCCGCTACCGGGTGAATAAATACCTGAAACTGCACGCGAGGTGCAGGGAGTAAAGTGAGTACTCCAACTCAGTGAGTAACAAAAATAAATAATAACTGAGAAGCAAGAAAACACGTAAAGCAACAACATGCTGTATAGAAGTCGGGTACAATTTTCTGAGAAAACAGTGAAATCTGTGTAATCTTTAGAAATATCTCGGCTCAGTTCAAATCTCTTTTGAAAATGATCCTTTCAATAATTTCGAGAACAATTTCAAAACAGTTAGTGCTGATAAACACAGAAAAATCCGCCCCTCGGGCACAAATACCATAGTATAACAGGTAAAAAGGCAAATAAATATGCAAGATGAGCACATAAAAGTTCGCCCCTCGGGCACATCTCAAAACAATACCAGCCTCTCAGGCTCAATATCAGTCACACAGTACAACATCAGCCCCTCGGGCGCTCACTGTGGGTGTGCAGACTCCGGAGGGGCTCCTACAGCCCAAACGCTATATTATCATAAGGCCTTAAAGCCTGTAATATCAACATAATGCCTTAAAGCCTTCTCAAATCACACTCGAGGCCTGAAAGCCTCCTCACATCACTCAACATATCCTCACATATGGCCCTCGACCTCAATCAGTCCAGAAAATAATCACAAGCCCCTTGGGCAACAGTAAAACAATATTACTCAGCTCAAACACCAGTTCAAATATCATTTGAATCTCAATTTGAGTAAAAATATAGCTGAGTTCAAATAATATTTCAAATAGTGAGGAAAGTAGTGATGAAAATTCACAAGGGATTTCAAATAGTCGGCACGAAGCCCAAGTATGGCAATAAGCCCAAATCATGGTGAGAAACAACAAGTCTTTATCAAATACGCGGTAAAATATCAACCGGGATGGACCAAGTTACAATTCCCAACGGTGCTCTACCCCACACTCGCTATCCGGCGTGCAAGTCACCTCAATATAGCACTACGGTGTGCAAATCCGGGGTTTCAAACCCTCAGGATATCATTTACAATCATTACTCACCTCGAACCGGCGAAATCTCTAGCTCGCGACGCCTTTGCTCCTCAA
Organism: Nicotiana attenuata; assembly: GCF_001879085.1. NCBI lineage: Eukaryota > Viridiplantae > Streptophyta > Magnoliopsida > Solanales > Solanaceae > Nicotiana > Nicotiana attenuata. Next base: position 74,746 of record NW_017672274.1, read on the forward strand.
ATCGGCCTGCACGCGCGTCGAATCTATCCAAAATCAGAATGAACACGTTACAATAGGCTAAGGGAACATAACCCAATCGAAAAGACTCGGAAAATATCGAAATTCACGAAATTTGCAAAATTCGAGCCCCGGGACCACATCTCGAAAAATTAGAAAATTAACATCATCGGATTCCTTATCTCGCCACGAGTCCGTACATACCAAGAACTCCCAAATCGGACCACAAATGGCCCCTCAAATCCCAAATTTAGAATTTCTATTTCAAGCCCTAATTTCTTACAATTTGGCTATAATCTCATGAATTTCAAGGATGATTCTTCAATAAAATCATGTATTTAACTCATAAAACTTACCTCCAATCGATTCCCAGTCGAACCCTCTTTAAACCTCGTCAAAAGCTCTCAAGGATACTCAACAATGGTGGAAATGGGACTTGGTTCGCGGATGAAATGTTTAATAAGACCCTTCTGTCTGCCCAGATTTTACCCTATGCGATCGCATCCAAGCCTATGCGATCGCATAGCACAACCTTCTCAGGCCTCCAAAAATGGCCTATGCGAACGCAACCATAACTATGCGATCGCACTGCTTAACAAACCAGACCTATGCGAACGCAACCACCTCTATGCGATCGCATTGAACAAATACCCGTCAGGACCCCAGGTCCATTTAACACTATGCGATCGCAATGATCCTTATGCGATCGCAATGAACAATTTCCTCAACCTATGCGATCGCATGCCCTTCTCTGCGATCGCATTGAATAATCAGACAAGCCTCTCCAAAACCTTCTATGCAATCGCAATAGCACTCCTGCGATCGCAATGAACAAATTGTCTGCAACATACCAGCTGATTTTCTACAACTTTCAAAAGCCAAGATTGGTCCGATTGACCATCTGAAATTACCTCGAGGCCCCCGGGACCTCAACCAAAAGCACCAACACATCCTAAAACATCATTCAAACTTGTTCCAATCATCAAAACACATTAAACAATGCTAAAACCATTAAATCACATCGGATTCAAGCCTAAGTTTCTTAAAAACTTCCAAAATATGCATTTGATCAAAAACCCGACCAAAACACCTCCGAATGACCTGAAATTTTGCACACACATCCCAAATCACCTAACGAAGCTACTGCAACTCTCGGAATTCCATTCCGACTCTCGGATCAAAATCTCACCTATCAACCTGAATTTGCCAAAATACTAACTTGTGGCTAGATACAAGCGAATCGGTGGTGGAATCAAGAGGTAAAGTGATAGCTGAGACTTGAATTGTGTTCGTGGCATCGAGGTTAGTGTTTGGTCTAACCTTAGCTTGAGGGATTAGGAGTCGAGTCCTATATTCTATGTGATATTTGTTGAGTACGACGTATAGGCATGGTGAAGGATATCTATGCGTTGGTGTCAAGCATGCCCGTGAGTCTTGTATTATGATTATTATGACTCTATTTGTATTATTCATGCCTTTTGTGATGATTTCTATTGTTGAGTAACGTTTATGGAGGAAATAGTGATTTTTGAGTATCGAGGAGCGTTGGCTCAAGTTGTATAATGAATTATGGAAGTAAAATTGTCATTTGAACTTTATAGAGCATTGGCTCAAGTTGTGAAGTGAGTTGTCAAGTAAAGGTTAAAGAGAAAAGAGAAGAGGATTATTATATTGTCTCCCTTGCCGAGATGTTGTTGCTTTTAAATGCTATCTCCCTTGCCGGGATGTTGATGCTTTGATATTGTTCCCTTGCCGGGATTTTGTTGTGATCTCATTCATTTCCTTACCCTTGTTTCTTGTGATTATTGTTTAGGTGAGGAAGAGCGTTAAAGCACGAAGGGTGATGCCGTGCACTTGTTTTTTTATTTTCCTGAATCTTGATGATAATTGAGTTATGTTGTCATTTATGTTTATTTACTGATTTTTTGTTGTTACTTGATTTTATTATTATGTTATTGATTCCCTTGCCGGAATACTGCTGTTCGCTTATTGTTCCCTTGTCGAGGCTCCTTTGTGATTGGTGTTGAAATGTATATTGGAATCGGGTTGCACGCCAACAATATTATATTTGGATCGGGTTGCACGCCGCAACATTATTACATTTGGATCGGGTTGCACGCCGCAACAATATTATATTTGGATCGGATTGCACGCCACAACAATATTATATTTGAATCGGTTTGCACGCCGCAACAATATTATATTTGGATCGGGTTGCACGCCGCAACAACATTATATTTGGATCGGGCTGCACGCCGCAACAGTGATAAATGCTATGGTTCGGGTTGCACGCCGCAACAGTATTTTTATGATTTGGATGGGGTTGCGCGCCGTAACAATAAGTGATAAAAGTGGTTATTGATTGGTTACGGTTTCCTTATTCTTTTTGCCGCATGTTTTAAATTGTTCTTTATGCTTTTCTCCTCAGTTACTGTTGGTAAATGATATTCCCCCGCAGCATGTTCCCCTCCCATCCTTAATTGTATATTTCTGTTTCATTTTCCGCTGTATATGATATAACTGAACAAGTTTACTTGGTAGTCTGGTCCTAGCCTCGTCACTACTTCGCCGAGGTTAGACGAGGCACTTACCAGCACATGGGGTTGGTTGTGCCGATACTATACTCTGCACTGTGTGTAGATCCCGGAACAGCAACATTCAGACCTTAGCTTGGGTGGCTGCCTTCAGTCCAGTCGGAGATTCCGAAGTAGTCCTGCAGGCATCCGCAGGCCCTGGCGTCTCCCTCTATCCCTCCATCATGTTTCATTTACATATTTCAGAAATAGTGTATTATTTATTTTCAGACCTTGTTTTAGTAATTCTAGACCATATGTGAAGCGTGACACCAAATCTGGGTAGACTTTGTTTAAGATGTTGTATTGGGTATATACATTCAAATGGTTTTATTGTTTCTTCCGCTTGTTTAAAACTCCGTTGTTTATAAGCTAATCATTCATAATTGTTAAAGGATTTAAAATTAGGAAAAAGATAAATTGTTCAAACAGTTGACTTGCCTAGCTTTCATTAGTAGGCGTCATCACGACTCCCGAGGGTGAAAATCCGGGTTGTGACAGTTAATCAACCCAAAACTCAAGTATTAAACTTAGAAATAAGGAGGATGAACTTACCTCAAGATGCTAGGTGAAAATTTTCTCTCAAGAGCTCCAAAATCGCCCAATAAACGAGTGCAAAATGGGCAAAAATGGCGTGGAGCCCGTTTTAAATGAAGCTCACTGCTTCAATGATTTTCGCATCTGCGGTCTTGACCTGCACCTGCGTCCACCGCATCTGTGGAAATGCACCCGCTTCTGCGGAATCTCCACTGGGCCGATGGGCTGCATCTGCGAGGTACAAGTCGCTTTTGCGGCTCCGCTCCTACGAAAAAACAGCCGCTTCTGCGGCTTTGGGCATAGCCTGGCTTAGCTGCATCTGCGAGAGGAAGACCACTTCTGCCGGGTGCTGAAGCACCCATTGACCCCAGCGTTCTAACTTCCAAACATAATGCTCTAGAAATTCTTTGTATAGGTAAGCTCGTGCTTCACTATCTTAGCATATCTAAAAATGCATGGTGAGCACGGTTTTCATGGCATCTCCCATGCTATAATATTTCGCAAATTTTGCTTGCTCCAGTAGCATACTAATTATTGGTATTCTGTTAGAACTTGCACTATTAGTTATTTTAAGTCTTTTTGATAAGAGCATAAACGTCCAATATGTAGCGCGCACACACGGAATAGGCACAAAGTTAAGTCTCCACATTAGTAGTCATTAATTAAAAATACAAATACCAAATAAGGTACTATTTCTTTTTTAATTCGTGCGTGATTACGTACAAATAATTTCTTATTATTAAAAGAAAAATGCATCAATCATGATAATAATTAAAAGAAAAAATACATCAATCATGTTACTAAGAAATTTGGATACATCAAATGGCTTATGCAATGGTGCATGATATAATGATAGGCCAAAATGATTCCATGCATCTGTTTAATCCTACGTATTCAACTTTTGCCTCCAAAAAATAAAAAATACTCTTTTAAATTCGTCAGAAAATAATTATCAGTACGTTTATATTTTTTAGTGACAATAACTAAGGCATTATCGCAAAGTTGGCATGTAGTTGCTGCAATATATTTTTTCACATGGGTAACTATAAATTGTATTTTTAAGAGGTCTATTGATGTAAAAAATAAGAGTATTGGTCATGGAAGAGCAAGATGAAAAAACATATACACAAAGAACAATGTCTATAAAGAGATATTAGATAAGATACAACAATATAATATGTTATTAACTCATACAACATATTATCTATAATTATAAATGTTATATCACTACCTTAACTAATCAAAATATTGATGTTTGTAGGTTCAGAATATATTCAACATATTTGAATTCACCTATTATATCAATGTAATTATACTCATTTTTTTTATTTCAATTGCGCGTTGAACATATTTGGACGTTAATTGCTATTATACTTAGTTCATTCATACGTGTGTGTGTGTGTGTGTGTATATATATATATATATATATATATATATATATATATATATATATATATCACCATAGTTTGGTAATGTGATTGGCCGAATGCCAATCACATTAAAGGCAATTTGGTAAATTCAATTGAAATGGAGCAATGTGATTGGCCGAATGCCATATAAATCTTTGCGTGGCTTGAACAAATTGCCCCTTGCTTATCTCATCATACATCACCATAGTTTCCAAAAACCTTTATGGAGTGGGTCCCATCCGAATGTTTGCTTTACCTGTTCCTATCATTTTGCAAGCATATAGCCATTTTTATTGTACAACTCATTGAAGAAATGAGGCCATTGAAATTCTTATTCATATGTGAGTATTAATTTGCACCTTAACCGTCATTTGAGATACTTAAACTATATAATTTAGTTTAAGCATACCAAATATGAATTAAAATGTGAAAATTACATAAAAATACTTAAAATTCTAATGATCTTCAGCGAGACCGCACCTGCGGTCCCACAACCGCAGGTGCGAAACCAACAGATACCAGCAACTTGAACCTGCAATTAAACTCCAAAAACCTTCCGTTTAACCACCCGAACTCACCCCGAGGCCCCCGGGACCTCAACCAAAAGCACACACATGATCCAATACCCTATTCAAACTTGTTCCAATCTTAAAAACACACCCAACAACACAAAAATCCTCATATTTCATCAATTTCAATCCTAAGTTCTTCAAATTCTTCCGAAACTCACACTCAATCAAAAACCAAACCAAATCACCTCCGAATCACCTGAAATTTTGTAGGCATATCCAAAATCACCTAACGAAGCTACTAAAACTCTCGGATTTCCATTCCGAGACCCGGATCAAAATCTCACCTACCAACCGGAATTCGCCAAAATACTAACTTCGCCAATTCAAGCCTAATTCTACATCGGACCTCCCAAAATCAATTCCGATCGCACTCCTAAGTCACAAATCATCCCCCGAAGCTAACCGAATCACCGAAAATCACATCCGAGCCCTCTAACTAATTAGTCAACATACGATTGACTTTTTCAATATAAGCCTTCCTTAAAGAGACTAAATGTCTCATTTTCCACCAAAACCAAACCAATTCGACTCTAACTCACCAAATGCCGATAATGAAATATGAAGAAGCAATAAATGAGGAAAACGGGGCGGTAATACATGAGACGACGGGCCGGGTCGTCACATCCTCCCCAACTTAAACAAATGCTCGTCCTCGAGCGGGTCAAGAAACATACCTGAAGTCTCAAATAGGTGGGGATATCTGCTCTGCATCTCCTGCTCGGTCTCCCAGGTAGCCTCCTCCACGGGCCGACCTCGCCACTGCACCTTCATCGAAGCTATATCCTTTGATCTCAACTTCCGAACCAGACGACCCAAAATAGCCACTGGCTCCACATCATAGGTCAAATCATCATCCAACTGAACCGTGCTGAAGTCTAACACATGAGACGGGTCCCCAACATACTTCCGAAGCATAAAAACGTGGAATACCGGATGAACCCCCGACAAGCTGGGTGGCAAAGCAAGCATATAGGCCACCTCCCAAATCCTCCTAAGCACCTCAAAAGGCCCAATGAACCGCGGACTCAACTTCCCTTTCTTACCAAACCTCATATCGCCCTTCATGGGCGAAACCTTAAACAAGACCTTCTCGCCCACCATATAAGATACATATCGAACCTTCCGGTCCGCATAACTCTTCTGACGCGACTGAGCTGTACGAAGTCTCTCCTGGATCACTTTCACCTTCTCTAAGGCATCCTGGACCAACTCTGTCCCCAATAGTCTAGCCTCGCCGGGCTCAAACCAACCAACCAGAGATCTACACCGTCTCCCATATAAGGCCTCATACGGTGCCATCTGAATACTGGATTGATAGCTATTGTTGTAAGAAAACTCTGCAAGTGGCAAGAACTCAGCCCAAGAACCTCCAAAGTCAATAACACAGACACGCAACATGTCCTCTAATATCTGAATGGTACGCTCAGACTGCCCGTCCGTCTGAGGATGAAATGCTGTGCTCAACTCCACCTGTGTACCCAACTCCCACTGAAAAGTCCTCCAAAACTGGGAAGTAAACTGAGTACCTCTTGTGAGCATGTGATTTTGCCCCACATGAACTACTCCCAAAGAAATCAAAACAAAAATTGTCTATTTTATTGTCTGCATTTTTTGCGAATTTTCGTGATATTTTCTGTCATTATTTGCCTGTGTCCGTGCATGTTTATGTGTTTAAATAAATGAAAAATACAAAAAATAGGTTGCATTTGCATTTAGGATTTACTTTTATAATTTTTGAATTGAGCAGTAAATTACTTATTTTACAAAAAATGAAAGAATCACAAAAAATGTACTTTTGTATTTTTAGTTAATGTCAAATTTTGTGTTTTCTTTTAATTTAGTATTTGATTACGTGTGATAATTATTATTAAGCATTAACTAGTATTTTTAAAGTTGATTAGGGATTATAATTTAATTTAGGACTTTGGTCTTAATTTTGAAAAAATAATTTAGGAAGAAAAGATAAGAAAAGAAAATAATTGGGGGAAATCAGAATTGGGCCAAAAAAAAAATGCCAAACCCAAACAAAATCCGGATGAACCCAGTCCAAAACCAACCCCTTACCCGACCCAATACCCTTCCCGACCCAGTCCGTCTCCCACTTAACCAAACAACGCCGTTTCAGGCGTCTCAAATCCAAGCCGTTAAATCCATTTGATCGAACGATCAAAATCTTTCGCCCTAACCTGGGTGTGGCCCCGACCCGTTCCATCAGAGACCAACCCGGTCTCAAAGGCGTCTAAACGACGTCGTCTCATTTAGTCAGATGATCCAGGCCGTTGATCTTAGTTGATCTAACGGCCTAGATTCGTTCACCCATCCCGTGTATATTACTCCAAATAGACCCCGCCCCCCTCAAACCCCCCCTCTCTCATCTCTAACAGGTTCAGAGACCAACCCGTCTCTCTCCGCCTTCCACCACCCTACTCCGCCCACCGGAAATCGCCTCATGGCGGTTCCGGTGGTCCAAACACCCCCAAAATTACACCACCTCTTCCCCTCAACCTCCCCGTTCCTAATCATCAGTCCATATCCCTCGAATCCCAGCCCACCTCCTCGAAATATCAAAACCCTAACAACCTTCCACCATGTCCGGCGATGCCATCTCCGATGGCCACCAAAATAACACCAAATGGCCACCAACACCTCCTCATCTCAAATCCAAACCCCCCTTCCTTCGAATATTCTGGGAACATGTCGAATATCAATTTAAAGCCGGAAACCCTAGCGCCGCCACAAAACCCCCCGGTGGCGGCGCCATCTCATTTCGGCCCCAAATTGACACAATGCAACCACCCGACTACCCTCACCCTAAATCCACAACTGGTTCTTTTCAAATATCCCCATGACTCGTCGAATTTGAAATAAAAATAGACCCGAAGAGGTTGAGTTCCAGAGTTCGTATACACGGACGATTAAGACCAAACGAGACGTTTGGTTGAAATCAAGAATTCGAAGAGAAGAATTTCGGAGTCTAGCCAGTTTAGGTAATCCCGTTCATTTTTCCTCTTTTCTTTTCTTTCATTGTTCTTGTTTTGTTGTTCTGTGAGCTGTTTCCTCAACATGCTTTCTTTAGCTTGTTTAATTTCTGGATTAAGTCTGTTATGAAAATCTATTTGCAACTCTGTTTTAACTTCTGATTTGGTTATTAGAGCAATAGCTAATGTAGCTGTTTGGTGATTCAGTTGTCTTAAAGTTTGAATTTCAGAAGAGTCAGTCCTTGATTGTTTGCTAGTCAATTTCAATCTTGAATCGTTTGTATGAGAACTATTCTGACAGTGTAGTGGTAAAACTTCTAGGGTCAGAATTTGATACCCTGTGTTTTGGTCACCATTTGATTTCTGATTTAGAGAATTGATGGGCACACTTTATATTCAGGGTTTAAGATTAAACAAACACAGGATTTAAGGGGAACTTTAATTTGAAATTATAACTAAGTGGCATGACAGCAGGGGCTGTCAGGGCAGGCCTTGATTTAAATAGCAGGCTGCCCATACCAATTGAATAGAATAATGGGGAATGGGAGTTAATGGGGACTGACAGTCTGGGTGGGCTGGAAAATCAGGGAATATGATGGGGAAAAGGTTTCTTAATTAGGAAGTGGGAATGGCAGGTTTTTAAGTGCTCTTAGGAGCTGGAAATTGAGGGGAGAGGTCTTTAAATAGAAGGATATACATAGAGTTTAGGGACACAAACTGGAAGAACCTGAAGGCAGACCTAAAAACAGACCTTAAGGATTTTTTCAGAATATAGACACAGACCTTAAGGATTTTCAGAATAGAGAAACACACTGATATACAGACCTGGAGAGATAGAAAACACTACTGTTCTATTGAGATTCTGGGCTCTAATTTTAACTTGTATTGGTTGTTTGCACCTGAAGTTTTCTGAGTGTCCTGGAACCAATTTCCAGCTCGTTTGGGTCTGTTCAAATTGTTTTTCAGTCAGTTTATTGGTTGATTTGGGTTTCAAACACTTCCTGGTTGGGTTTCGAGTTAAATTTGGCCTGTTCAAGTCAATTTTTTTGGGCTGTCTATTGGCTGTTTCATTGCTGGGGATTCAGACTTATTGCTGTGGTTTTCCTGTGGCTTGTTGAATTGCTATTTGATCTCTGCTCGTTATTGCTGCTGACTTCTTCTTCTTCTTCTTCTTCTTCTTCTTCTTCTTGTTCTTACATTTCGAACATCCAGGTACATGTTCTGTAGACCTCAAGCTTATGGAAATGAAGTAAAAGTGCTGTTTGAAGTTGATCTCTGAATTCTTTTCGTTTTTTGTTTGGTTTTAATGTGTAAAACAGTCATGTTTACTTGAAATTTCGTGTCGTTTGTATAACTGGACTGATTCTGGACTGTACAATGGATTTTAGTGTTAGATTATGTAATAAAACTGGGCTGTATTGAACATATATTGGATAGATGAGCTTCAGGCTTGTGTTTGCTCATTTGAACTATTAGTATGGTGTTTGTGTTTAGTATAATAATTTCGGGTGTTAGTTAACTCATAAGGTTTAAAAAATGACACGAACTAGGACTGGTTTTGGAAATGCTGTTTGGATAATCTTATTTGTAGGTTTGTTTGATTTAATTTTGGAAGTGACATTACTTAGAGATTTCAGCTAGAACACTACCGATTATAACTGAAGTTCAAATCAGTATGTACAATCATAAAGGCATAAAGTCAAATTGATCCTTTGGTTTAGTTCACTTATGTTTGATTCACACTGCAATTTACAGAAGTTCACTTAAGAGGAATGAATTGAAAATGGCATGATAGGTTGCAAAAACAGTTCGAAGTAGCAGCTTGTTTATTTCCAAATTTCAGAGCATCCTTGAGTTTGTTTAAGATAGATTATTTGAAATTGGTATGCCTCTAAGTTGAATTAGTCGTGTACTTGGCCTAGTAGAGCATTAACATGCTCTAAAGAAAGTGGCCTTGGATCCTTGGGCCTGTCACACGCCCAGGCAACCCAGTTCATTTTTTCAACAAAAATGTTATCTCCTCAGCCTGCTTTGCTTGTTCAGTCACTGGGTCTAATTGATCGAAATTGAACCATAGGATTTTGAACCTCTCAAACATGCTAATTAATTAGGGTTTCTTCTTTTAGTATTAGAGACAAATTAAGTAGAAAATCGTAGTTTGCTTTAGGTTGGTCTTTAATAATAAATGAGGTGAGCCCCGCCAAACAAAAATGCATAAATTGCGGGACCCTCTTTAAGTGTCTATATTAAAATACTTAGAGTTCGGGACATGCCATTTAGTGAATTTCATGGCCTCCCATAAAGTTAATAATACGCTAGTTGCTTTAGGCCCGACATTTAATAAAATTACCTTCTTAAACTCGGGTGCACATTTATGTGACCCAAATCCAAATCCCAACGAAGTCAAAATGTGTCGAAAACTATGGGTGCATTTATATGACGTGGTTCGAGACGTGTTTTCACGACGTTGCAATTCTCTTTAAAAAATAATAATAAAAGCGGTTTAAAAGTCAGAAAGGCACATAAGGTAAAACATGTTTTAAAATCAGATATTTAACCAAATATAACAGTTGAGCGACCGTGCTAGAACCACGGAACCCGGGAATGCCTAACACCTTCTCCCGGGTTAACATAATTCCTTACTCGAATTTCTGGTTCGTGACTGTAATACAGAGTCAAACCTTTTCCTCGATTCGGGATTCGAACCGGTGACTTGGAACACCATAAATTTCCCAAGTGGCAACTCTGAATCTTTTAATAAACGAATCCCATTTCGATTGTCCTTTATTGGAAAAACTCCCTTTATTATACCCTTCCCGGGGTATAGTAGCGAAAAAGGAGGTGTGATAGCTCTGACGACTTTGCTGGGGACAAGGAACCCAGAACTTTTGGTTCAGGGTTCAAGAATTCGAGCTTAGAATAATTGTTGTATTTGGCTTTGTTTATTATCTGATATTTTCACATGTTGGGCCTAATGTGCAAATGTTGCTTTTTTACTGCTTTAATATTATGTGAATTGTACATATAAATTGTTACGAAACCCTTCTCTTCTTACCTCCGGGGATGTGCTCGCTGGTCGAGACTCCCTATTTTGTTAGTGTCATACCTTAAATTAAGAAATAGGCCGGACAAGTTACTAAGCCGGACGATCTTGCGGGTCCCCGGTACGTAGCCCCCTCCTCGACTCAAGTTGTCCGCTTGGGTACACAGTCTAGAACAAATACTCAGGTCTTAAACCTAGAATAACTCAGCCTCATGCCGGATCCCTAGTAGGAACGTTTGTGTGCATCATGTGCATTTGACTTTGGAGGCTCAACACAGGGGTTGGGTCTGTCTAGGACAGGTGTACCAAAAATGAAAAAAGACCATCCTGATGCATCTTACGTACTGCTTGTGCATTTATTTGCTTCGGACTTGCATGCTGACCGACTTTCGAATACTTAGGGAAAAGAAAAAAATAATATAGCAGTATAAGGGTAAAGAACGTTAATCGCCTGTTTTGAAAAACACAATGTCCAAATAGTGTCGAGACTCTGCCAAATTTTTGAGAAAAAAAAAAAGAAAAAAAAAGGGGAAAAGAAAAAAAAAACTTTTCAAAAATAGTTTATTTGTTTGTCAATAAAATGACAAGAGGAAAAAATCTTGTTTTCAAAAATAGCTTGTTTTTTAAAAAAAAAAAAAGAGAAAAAATTTGTGTTCAAAAAATAATAGTCGTTCTATTTTCCAATGAAAAAAGGAGGGTTGTGTTTTCGAGAAGAGTTCGTTTTATTTTCCCGAACTACGTAAGTTTGATTCTCACCGGATGTGAGATACGTAGGCAACCCCCATCGGGTCCAACTTCTTTTTGCAAAAATGGCCGAAAATAAACAAAATGTTGTTTTTTTATATAAATAGGTGAGGTAATGCAGTTTTTGTCAAAAATAGCCGAATGTTCCCAAAAGGGACGCCGGAAGGCTGATTTTGCGCAAAACAGTCACCTTTGGTCTTTTTCTAATTTTTTGCCCAGTTAACGGGCACAGCCCTAAAATCTTCCTCCGGAGATGCTGAAAGGCCGTATCTGCAAAACTGGCTTTTCAATTTTAGAATTAAAAAAATCAAAAAAGGGGGTCAATTTTTTATTTTGGAATCACATAGAATAAAATTAGGATCGTTTCCCTTAATCGCCTTAATAAATGTGCAGGATGAGCACAATACAAAATGAACCCTTCTCTTTCATAAGCAAGATCCCTTTGGAGTTGCGGCTGTGGTGGAATGATTTAGGTGGAGAGGGGCAAGACGACGTCAAGAAATATTTGGGAGGCCTTCCCGGACTGCTGGAAATTATACCCAGAGGAGACATCATAAGGGCATTAGTCACATGCTGGGACCCGGCGCACAATGTGTTCCACTTTCCAGATTTTGAACTCACCCCGACTTTAGAAGAAATAGCCGGGTATATTGGGAATGCTGAGCTTCCTTTGAGACACAAGTATTTGGTTGGCCCAAGAATCATAGCTGTGCACAGATTTTTGGACTCACTAAAGATAAGCAGAGGGGTACACAATCCGGACTTGGCAAATGGTTATTGTACCTTGTCGTTCATATACAACAGATACGGTCGTACATGAGGTTTCAACAAACCAGAGAATAAAATCTGCAGCAAAGGGAATCGCCTTAAATGGGAAGAGCATAGATGCTTCGCTTTTATGGTGGCTTTCCTGGGGCTCCTGGTGTTCCCAAGAAAAGACGGGAATATTGACATAAAAATAGCAGGGGTTGTTAGCACTTTGCTCACCCAGGCCAAGAGTACACTCGCGCCTATGATAGTAGCTGAGATCTTTCGTGCTCTCACAATCTGCAGAGCCGGGGGGAACTTCTTTGAAGGGTGCAACCTGTTATTGCAAATGTGGATGACCGAACACCTATGCCGTCGTCCCCAGTCCGTAAGCTATGGGTCAATAGAGAAAACTTGTATAGAGGACTTTTATACAAGAATTAAAGGGATCAGCTTGCCAGAAGGAGTCACCGGATGGGTATCTTACTTTCGGTCCCTCACTGCCAGCCAAGTAGAATGGACGCTGGGGTGGTTGCCCGTGGACGAGATTATATACATGCCAGCAACATGGCCTCATTTCCTTCTGATGGGTCTTAGGAGCATCCAGCCTTATGCCCCGTATCGGGTTTTGAGACAGCTCGGGAGGTGCCAGATAGTGCCAAAAGACGAAGATCTCAGTATCCGGGTAGTTGAGATTGGACTGGATGGCCAGTTCCCTGAAGCAACAGTTCGCAAAATTTGGAACGAATGTCAATACTTAACAACAAATACTTGTGTACGGGATCGGTCCAAAGGTGAAATATCGCCAGGATACCTTGCTTGGTATAAAAGAGATATTGAGTTCGAGAGTCCAGCCAAGAGGCCCCATATCCAGGAATTCGTTGAAGCATCGCAGGGACAGTGGGACTGGTTGGCTAAAGAACGCGAGTATAGGGCTACAATAGGCAAACTGGAGAAGCAGGTCATGGATTTGCAATTTGAGAGAAATTTGCAGGTCGCCGTAGATGAGGGCGAAAAGAAGAATCTGATCCAAGAAAATGAGATCCTTAAAGCTCGTATCCAAAAAATGAGAATAGCTGTCAGAAAACCAAAAAGAAGCCGGGCTGACCAAAAACTCATAAATGAATTGAAAGGAAAAGCCCGCGAGAGCCAGATGGACTTGGAGAGGTCTGAAGCTAGCTTGGCAAGGATTCGGGCCAGGTGGGCAAAGGGCGCGAAAGAACGAGAACTTTATATGCAACAGATGAAGAGAGATTATGAAGGAAGCGTCACTATCCTGAAAGGAACAATAGCCACTCTCGAAAACAGGGTATTCAGGCAAGCTAGAGATCACAGAGCAGATAGGAAACACTGTTACGACCTGATGGCACAGATGGAGGAACAAATGCATAAGTTTCAAGACCAACTCCATCATAATTCTCGAGTGTTGGAAACCAGGGATCAACATATAGGACGGCTGCTGCGGGAAAAGAACAAGATTAGAGAAGAAGTCGCAAACATCGCACATTACATTATTGCAAAATGCCGTGTGTGAGAGAACATGACCCGTACCACCTTCTTTGCGGCAGTGATGACATTCGTCCGGCAAATAATGAGCGATCTGGATAGGCTCCAAAGGGATCTCGCACAAAGGCCCGCGGCAAGGCCGAATGACGCCTCGCGGGCTCCAGGAAATTTTAAGGCATTAATGTACTCTTAATCTTTGTTTTGAGTTTGTATTTTCATCATTAAAGTTTGTAAGACAGATTCTCTTCAAGTTTGCTTTGTTTGTAACTTTTTCCAAGTGTTATAATAAGAGGAGTCGTTTTTTGGAAATATGTGGCCATTTATTTTTCATCGTCCAGAACTACGCACGGTCTGATTCATGCGGGGACATGATACGTAGGCAATCCACATAAGATTCGATCACCACTTAAAAGAAAAAAAGAGGGAAAATGGAACTAAATAAATAAAGGAAAGTTTGAGAGGCGTTAAAAAGGGGCACAATCATGAAAGGCCGGAACGACGCACGCAACTGAAGCAAATACATGACAGAAAATGGTTAACTGCCTAGGTGCATCGCATCCCAACGTGCGATTGCATATATGTTAAACTCTAAAAACTAACAAGTTGTTGCTTGTCCAGAAATTTCAAGCAGTTCGTTTCCCTAGAGCGTACTGGCACATTACCATTATCAAACTAGATTAAAGGGACCAATACCAGTGATCATGTCTAGCTCCGATAGAGAAAGAAGCGCCGAAGGGGAAGAAGTAGATGTGTAAGCCATGAAAGATGAAATGTATAAGTTAAAACAACAAATGGCTGAGATGTACCAAGCCTGGACGAGGGGTCAGACACCGCCAGCCTATCCTGCTAACCCTACTTTCCTCCCAATACCCGCCCAATCTCCGAAGCAGCTTGTCTCAAACTTATCCCCACATTTCCAACATCATCAGGGAACCACCTCTCACACACCACCAATTCCAAAGACAACTCCATACCCTCCCCCAATTACCCCTGTCTTTGTGGCACCTGCACCAGCCCCGCTCCACAAGTCTTCCAGTGAGCCCATATTCCAAACGCAGGATAATCAATATTACCCTCCCGAACCCACCTTCAAAGCACCTGAACCGTATCCTTACCATCCTCAACTTGGTATCTCCGCAGAACCTGAAAGACAACTACAGAATCCGGAGCAGGAAGAAATGTTTCGAAAAGTAAAGAGCCTAGAGCAGTCTTTCAGGAATATGCAAGGTTTGGGCGGCCAAGTCAGTGTGGCATACAAGGATTTGTGTTTGTTCCCAGACGTTCAGCTACCAGCAGGGTTCAAAATGCCTATGTTCGATCTGTATGATGGGCATGGTGATCCGGTGGCACATTTGCGAGGATTTTGCAGCAAAATGAGAGGGGCAGGTGGAAAGGATGAGTTATTGATGGCGTACTTCAGCCAAAGCTTGAGCGGGTCTGCATTAGAATAGTATACACGACAGGACCATGGTAGGTGGTACACTTGGGATGACTTGGCACAAGCATTCGCCGGCCACTTCCAGTACAATCTACAAATCATCCCAGATCGTCTGTCATTGATAAAATTGGAGAAAAAAACCGGAGAGAGTTTCAGGGAATACGGTTTCCGTTGGAGAGAACAAGCCACGAGGGTCGACCCTCCAATGAAAGAAGGAGATATGGTTGATTACTTTTTGCAAGCATTGGAACCGACTTATTTTGGTCACTTAGTGACGGCGATTGACAAGTCTTTCAATGAGGTT
This sequence comes from Nicotiana attenuata, assembly GCF_001879085.1. Lineage (NCBI taxonomy): Eukaryota > Viridiplantae > Streptophyta > Magnoliopsida > Solanales > Solanaceae > Nicotiana > Nicotiana attenuata. The sequence continues at coordinate 90,594 of NW_017672274.1, forward strand.
GTGAAAATGGGCGGCATGATCGAGGAAGGACTTAAGTCCAACAAGATCATGAGTTACTCGGAAATCAAAGCAACCACTCAAGCTATCCAGAGCGGCACCGGGGGTGTGCTCGGGAAGAAGAAGAAAGAAGATGTTGCAACGGTTGAGTCCAGAGCCTGGTTCGGATCCAGAGGCCCCTCACCTTACTACAACCAACCCCGACCCCACCACTCAGATTATTCCCATACTCCATATAACCCTCCACAGCATTACTACCCACCACCCGATCCCCACTTTTCCATCCATCACGCACAAGCCTACGCCCAAACACCGGTTCACGCACAATGGCGTGCGCCGACTCCACAAAATCCATATCCAGCTCCACAAAACACCTACCCACCCCTAAGAGCCTACAGAAATCCCACCGGCTCAGGTTTCCGACCCAACCAAGGCTTCAGGAACGAGAGGACACAGAAATAGAAGACTTTCACTCCATTGGGAGAATCATATACCAGTTTATTCCATAGGCTCAGACAATTGGACATGTTGAATCCAATTGAGGCCAAGTTGCCAAACCCTCCTCCAAGGAACCTCGACCATTCAGTAAGTTGTGAGTACTGTTCAGGGGCCCCCGGGCATGATACGGAGAAGTGTTGGAAACTGAAAACAGCGGTGCAAGAGCTCATTGATACTCACTGGATCGAGGTTCAGGCCCCAGAGGCACCGAACATCAACCAGAATCCGTTACCAGCTCACCATGAGACCCATATGATTGAGTTGATACACAAGGGAGGGGAGCCAAAGAAACCTTCACAGACAGTGATGATGATTCGTTCCAGTGAAAACGATTCAAAATAGAAGGTGACCAGTGGAAAGTCGTCGGTCCAGTTGAAAGGGGTGAATGACAAGCCAGTTGTGGTGGCCGAGAAGGGTTCATCGAGCATTGTTCCAGTGAAACCAGAACGAGCAAAAGTGGTGGTACCGGGGGTTGCAAGTAAATCTGTTGTGGCCGTGAAGGGGGCTCGCATAGAGCCTGTTATTATAAAGCCGGTAACTCAGCTGCCAGTGATCAACAGTAAAACTGTCCCTTGGAGTTATGAACAAGTGGTTGTAACATATAAAGGGAAGGAGGTCAGGGAAGAAGTGTGTGAGGCCCAAGGGCTAACTCGTTCGGGAAGGTGTTTTGCTCCCGCGGAGTTAAGAAAGGCCAACTTAGCAGCGACAAAGAAACCTGTAACCGAGGAAGAACCGGAGGAGTTCCTAAAGAAAATGAAAATGCAGGACTACTCCATTATAGAGCAGCTGAGAAAGACACCAGCCCAAATCTCATTACTTTCGTTGTTGATCCACTCAGATGAGCACCGCCAGGCGCTGATGAAAATATTGAATGAGGCCTATGTCCCTGACAAAATCTCGGTGAATCACTTGGAGAAGATAGCAAATAAAATCTTTGAGGTAAACCGAGTTACTTTCTCAGATGATGAGTTGCCAGTGGAAGGTACAGAACATAACAGGGCCCTTTATCTAACGGTGAAATGCGAAGATTCTGTAGTCACACGAGCTTTGGTTGACAACGGGTCCAGTGCAAATACATGTCTCCTTTCGACGTTGAATAAACTGAAGGTCGGCGATGACAGAATTCGTAAGAAAATATTTTGTGTACGAGGATTCGACGGCGGAGGCAAAGATTCTGTGGGTGACATAATACTAGAATTGACAATAGGGCCCGTGGAGTTCACCATGGAGTTTCAAGTGCTAGATATGGCGGTCTCTTATAACCTTTTATTGGGGCGACCCTGGATCCACGCCGCCAAGGCAGTGCCATCTACATTGCATCAAATGGTTAAATTCGAGTGGGATAGACAGGAGATCGTGGTGCACGGTGAAGATAATATGTGTGCCCTAGGTGATGCCATTGTACCCTTCATCGAAGTGGAAGACAACCAGGGGCCATGGGTATATCAAGTCTCCGACATGGTACTATTGGAAAAAGTCCTAGAGGGGAAAAGCATCCCAGTTCCTGGGGTAACAGCCGCAACTATCATGGCGGTTTCTGAAATGTTAAAAAATGGTTTTATACCGGGTAAGGGTTTGGGTGCTGATCTTCAAGGCATCGTGCAGCCAGTCTCTCTTCCGAAGAATTTGGATACATTCGGTTTGGGGTTTAAGCCTACCGCGGCAGATGTGAAACGAGCCCGCAAAATGAAGAAAAAGGCATGGGTCTTGCCAAAGCCAATCCTGCGTCTGTCCAGATCCTTCGTCAGGCCTGGTATTAGAAAGAAGCTGTTGTCAAAAGTTCCCTAGTCACTGATTGGTGCTGATGGATATTTGGATAAAGGGTTCGAAAGGTTATTTGCTGAGGTTAACATGGTAAAAGTGGGGGAAGGGTCAAGCAAGGTAGATGTGCAGTTCGTCGGACCACAGGCAAAAGTCAATAATTGGAGGGCTACTCCTCTTCCCACTCGGAGGGAGTCTTGGTAGTTGGCTCTGATTTTCTTTCCTGTTTGTCTGGATTATTTCAGGGTTGTAATCCAAAGTTTTATTCTTTCCTTTTTGTTGTGTCAAAGTGTGCAAAACCTTGTTATCCTGTATTTCAATAAAACGAAAGTTTTTGTTTTTTCTCTTTTCATTCCTTATTTTAAATTTTAATGTTGTTTTCTTCTTTTCTTTTCTGTACAGTTCTCTTTTTACTGGTCCTAATGACATGACATGCATAAGGAATCCTCAACCCAGTCTAGAAAATCAATCTGACTCCGAAATGATAGTGCAAGAAGTAGATTATGAGTCAGAATACGATGACGATGAAGCTTTCGAAGAGATTAGTAAAGAACTAAGTCAATTCGAAGGAAAACCCAGGCCCAACCTAAACGATACAGAAGCCATCAATCTAGGGGACGCAGATAACATCAGGGAAACCAAAATAAGCGTCCATATTGAACCAAATATCAGGGAAGAATTAATCAAAACACTTATTGAATTCAAAGACATTTTTGCATGGTCATATGGCAACATGCCGGGTTTAAGCACCGATTTAGTGGTTCACAAATTACCCACTGACCCGGCATTCCCGTCCGTCAAGCAAAAATTGAGGAAATTCAAAACCGATAGGAGTGTGAAGATTAAGGAAGAAATAACCAAACAACTAGATGCAAAGGTTATACAGGTCACTCGATATCCTGATTGGTTGGCTAATGTGGTGCCGGTGCCAAAGAAGGACGGAAAAGTCAGAGTGTGTGTTGACTATCGCAATCTCAACAAAGCAAGCCCAAAGGATAACTTCCCACTACCCAATATCCACATTTTGATCGACAATGTGCAAAACGTGAGATTGGATCTTTTGTGGATTGCTATGCCGGGTATCATCAGATCCTGATGGATGAAGAAGATACAGAGAAGACGGCATTCATCACGCCGTGGGGAACTTATTGCTACCGAGTAATGCCATTTGGTCTGAAGAACGCTAGGGCAACGTACATGCGAGCAGTGACCACTGTATTCCATGATATGATTCACAAGGAGATTGAGGTATATGTGGATGACGTGATCATCAAATCAAAGAAGCAAGCCGACCACGTCAGAGATTTGAGGAAATTCTTTCAGAGGTTTCGCAGGTACGACATTAAACTTAACCCTTCCAAGTGTGCATTTGGTGTTCCGTCCGGGAAGCTGTTGGGATTTATAGTCAGTCGGCGAGGCATTGAGTTGGATCCGTCGAAGATTAAAGCCATCCAAGAATTGCCACCTCCAAGGAATAAGACCGAAGTGATGAGTCTGTTGGGAAGGTTGAATTACATCAGCAGGTTTATTGCTCAGCTCACGTCAACTCGTGAGCCCATCTTCCGATTGCTGAAGAAGGACGGTGCCGTCGAATGGACTGAGGAATGTCAGGAAGCGTTTGACAAGATAAAGGGGTATTTATCAAATCCACCTGTGTTAGTTCCACCTGAACCAGGAAGACCATTGATCCTTTATTTAACGGTTTTGGAAAATTCATTTGGATGCGTACTGGGGCAGCATGACATCACCGGCAGGAAAGAGCAAGCCATCTATTATCTCAGCAAGAAGTTTACGGCTTATGAGGTTAAGTACACTCATCTCGAGAGGACATGTTGCGCCCTGACTTGGGTGGCGCAGAAATTAAAGCACTATCTGTCGTCCTATACTACTTACCTCATTTCACGCTTGGATCCGCTGAAGTATATTTTTCAAAAGCCTATGCCCACAGGGAGATTGGCGAAGTGGCAAATATTACTCACAGAATTTGACATCGTCTATGTGATGAGGACTGCAATGAAAGCCCAAGCACTGGCCGATCATTTGGCTGAGAATCCGGCCGATGAGGAATATGAACCATTGAGGACGTACTTTCCTGATGAAGAGGTGATGCATATTGATGAGCTGGAACTGACCAAAGAACCGGGATGGAAACTTTTCTTTGATGGGTCTGCAAATATGAAAGGAGTTGGAATAGGAGCTGTACTTATTTCTGAAACAGGGCACCACTATCCTGTTACGGCTCAGCTTCATTTCTATTGCACCAACAACATGGCTGAGTATGAAGCATGCATTTTGGGTTTACGGTTGGCTGCGGACATGGATGTCCAGGCCGTCTTGATCTTGGGAGACTCGGACCTCCTGGTACATCAAATTCAAGGAGAATGGGAAACACGGGATTTGAAGCTCATACCGTATCAACAATGTTTGCATGATCTGTGTCAACGGTTTCGATCAGTGGAGTTTAGGCATATCCCAAGAGTCCATAATGAGGTTGCTGATGCCTTGGCTACCTTAGCATCAATGTTGCATCATCCAGACAAAGTTCATCTTGATCCGTTGCATATTCTAGTTCGTGATCAGCATGCTTATTGTATCATGATAGAGGAAGAACTAGACGGCGAACCATGGTTCCACGACGTCAAGGAATACATCAGGACGGGGATATATCCGGTACAGGCTACAGGAGATCAAAAGAGAGCAATTCGACGGTTGGCAAGTGGATTTTTCCTCAGTGGAGGAGTGTTGTATAAAAGAACACCAGATCTCGGACTGTTGAGATGCATAGATGCTAAACAAGCTACGGCAGTCATGACGGAAGTTCATTCCGGAGTTTGCGGACCGCACATGAGCGGATATATATTGCAGAAGAAGATCTTTCGAGCAGGGTATTATTGGCTCACTGTGGAGCGAGATTGTATCGGCTTTGTGCGCAAATGTCATCAATGCCAGATACATGGAGATTTGATTCACTCTCCGCCATCAGAATTACACACGATGTCGACACCATGGCCCTTCGTCGCTTGGGGCATGGATGTCATTGGGCCCATTGATCCAGCAGCATCCAACGGACACAGGTTCATTCTAGTAGCCATTGATTACTTTACCAAATGGGTTGAGGCTAAAACTTTCAAGTCTGTAACCAAGAAGGCAGTGGTTGATTTTGTACATTCCAATATCGTTTGTCGATTTGGAATCCCAAATGTAATCGTCACAGATAATGACGCTAATCTTAACAGCAATTTGATGAAAGAAGTTTGTCAGCAGTTTAAGATTGCACATCGCAATTCCACCCCGTATCGCCCTAAGGCGAATGGAGCAGTTGAGGCAGCCAACAAGAACATAAAGAAAATACTAAGGAAAATGGTAGAAAGTTCCAGGCAATGGCATGAGAAGTTACCATTTGCGTTGTTGGGTTATCGCACTACTGTTCGTACTTCAGTGGGTGCAACTCCTTACTTGTTGGTGTATAGCACCGAAGCAGTGATCCCTGCAGAAGTCGAAATCCCATCTCTTCGAATTATCGCCGAAGCTGAGATTGATGATGATGAGTGGGTCAAAACCCGTTTGGAGCAGTTGAGTTTAATTGATGAAAAAAGATTGGCAGTAGTATGTCATGGCCAATTGTATCAAAAGAGGATGGCAAGAGCGTATAACAAGAAGGTGCGTCCCAGGAAGTTTGAAGTAGGACATCAAGTGTTGAAACGGATCTTTCCACATCAGGCTGAAGCAAGGGGCAAGTTTGCCCCGAATTGGCAAGGACCGTTCATTGTAACCAGAGTATTGTCCAATGGCGCTTTATGTTTAACAGATTTGAGGGAAAATGCATAGATATGGCTATCAATTCTGATGCAGTCAAAAGATATTATGTATGATTTCTTTAGTAAAATCACTGATTGTTTGTACTTGGCATTATCTCGAAGGTTGAAATGACGAAGGCAATTTGTTCTGCTATCCAAACACTTTACCCTTTGTTCACCCTTTTTGAGCCTTATTTATTTTATTTCGTACCCTCTTTTGGAATTAATAGCCAAAAAAAGAAATAAAAGGAAAAGCAAAGAAAAAGAAAAAAGAAAACAGAAAAGGAAAAATAATAATACATGAAAAGAAAGACTATAAAAAACAAGGAATGGGGTGAACTACGTTTGACCTGATTCCTCAAAGAGGATACGTAGGCAGCTTCACGGCTCGGTCATAGGGAGTAAAAACTCGAAAGATCCCCAAGCGAGAAACTGGGGAAGAAGTTATGTTTGAAATGAGAAAGTTGGTTCCAAAAGTTGTATTTCTAACCCGTTGGATTTGGTTTGAACTTTTCGATACCCTTTTCTTTCCAAACCTATCCAAAAACCCATATTAACATCCAAAGAAAGACCTTCCGATCAGTCTTCGAGAGGTGCGAAGTCAAGCAAGTATAGATAATGCATATCAGGGGCAATACTCTGGTCTTAAGCAAGAAGAATGAAAAATGAGAGAGTCTTGTTAGTGAAAACCCGCAAGGGCACTGTAAGGCGATGTAAGTTGAGAGAATTCCAAAAAATGAGAGAGTCTTACTGGTGAAAACCTTCACGGGCACCGTAAGGCAACAAGGAGTTGAGAAAGGGACAAATGAAGTAAGGTTGACGGCAAAAAGATCCGTCGAGGCATCAAGTCGAACGAAGATGAAGATTCAGCGAAAGAGTTGGGTGGGGAAAAACTTTGAGGCATAGAGCAAGGCAATTAGGAAATTGATTGATCGAATAGACTGGGTTGATTAATCCGAAATGCACAACATGATCATTGGGGATAGTTACCCCGTCCAGATAAGTCTTCTTCTTCCTCAAACAATCTTCTAAAAGAAGATATTCTTCTTTATTTTTTCTTCTGAAATCATCGTCTGTCATTTCTTTTGGCTAAGACTTTTCCAATAATAGTTTTCAACAAATGAGAAGGATTTTCAGAGTTTACTGCCAGATTCCAATATTGTGTAGAGCAAAGTGGGGCTAGGATCGGCCAAAGAGAAGGCGATAGGATGTAAGAGGCATCATCGATAAACCAAGTAATGGAGGATGAAGATTCCGCGAAAGTATGGGATCGGATAAGAAGTCCAAAAGGGGAAAGGAAACAGTTGGAAATTCCAGATAAGAAGGTTAGAAGTGGGAAGCAACAGTTGGAAAGTTTGCTGACAGGGAAGTAGTCGGAGCATCGAAAAGTCTCGACCAAGTTCAAGGCAGTCGAATGAAGCAGAACACGGAAAGAAGCCGGGACAACCATCCCCAGCAAGAGTATCCCAACCAACCACCACATTTTAAACTAACGAGATTTTTCCTTGATTGAAAAAGGGGCAGAAAAATCTCGGTTGTGTCGGAGAGACCCATCGTAAGGAAAGGCAAGCACCCAACAGAATAGGGAAGGCAACTCAAGTTTTAAGGGAAAGCAATTTTCGAAGGAAGATAACACAAGTTCGGAAGAGAGATAGTTCAAGTCTCGAAGGAAGATAATTCAAGTTTCGAAGGGAGATAATTCAAGTTTCAAGGGGAAATGGTTCAAAGGCAAGGGAAAACAATGTCAAAAGAAGATTGTTTTCAAGTTGTTGAAGTCGGGAGCCCGCCCAGCGAACGGAGGCGTTACCTTTTAAGTTGTTGAAGTCGGGAACCCGCCCGGAGAACGGAGGCGTCACCTTTTTAAGTTGTTGAAGTCGGGAGCCCGCCCGAAAAACGGAGGCGTTACCTTTTAAGTTGTTGAAGTCGGGAGCCCGCTCGGAGAACGGAGGCGTTACCTTTCAAGTTGTTGAAGTCGGGAGCCCGCCCGGAAAACGGAGGCGTTACCTTTTAAGTTGTTGAAGTCGGGAGCCTGCTTGGAAAACGGAGGCATTACCTTTTAAGTTGTTGAAGTCGGGAGCCCGCCCGGAGAACGGAGGCGTTACTTTTCAAGTTGTTGAAGTCGGGAGCCCGCCCGGAAAACGGAGGCATTACCTTTTAAGTTGTTGAAGTCGGGAGCCCGCATGGAGAACGGAGGCATTACTTTTCAAGTTGTTGAAGTCGGGAGCCCGCCCGGAGAACGGAGGCGTTACCTTTATAAGTTGTTGAAGTTAGGAGCCCGCCTGGAGAACAGAGGAATACATTTCAAGTAAAGAAGTCAGGAGCCCGCCTGGAGAACAGAGGAATACTTTTCAAGATCAAGAAATCAGAAACTCGCCCGGAGAGCGGAAGAATACAAAAAAAAGGAATACAACAATAGTCAAGAGGAATACAACAAAAATCAAGAGAAATACATTCAAGATCAAGAAGTCTGAAGCCCGCCTGGAGAGCAGAGGAAGACGAAAACGATCAAGATGGAGACATTTAAAGGATCAGTAATCAAGTAATAACATAGCGAGAGGGAGGCATTTCAAAAGTCGGTGCGAGGGAGACAACTCACAAAATCCATACTAATCCTCTCCCACTTCCACTCTGGAATATCCATCCGCTGAAGTACACCACCGGGCCTCTGATGCTCATGTTTGACCTGCTGACAGTTGAGACACCGAGCTACATAACTCACAATATCTTTCTTCATTCTCCTCCACCAGTAGTGCTGCCTCAAATCCTGATACATCTTCGCATCACCCGGATGAATGGAGTACCGCGAGCTGATGGCCTCCTCTAAAACTACGGATAGTTCTTCTCATGGGGCTTAAACTGCCGAGAAGCATATGCAATAACTCTACCCTCCTGCATCAACACACATCCGATCCCAACTCTCGAAGCATCACAATATACCTTGTAAGAACCTGAAGCTGATGGCAATACCAATACTGGAGCTGTGGTCAAAGCTGTCTTGAGCTTCTGAAAGCTCTCCTCACACTCGTCCGACCATACAAATGGTGCACCCTTCTGCGTCAACTTGGTCAAGGGCGAAGCAATAGATAAAAAACCCTGGACGAACCGGCGATAATAACCCGCCAAACCGAGGAAACTCCGAATCTCTGTGGCTGAGGACGGTCTAGGCCAACTCTGCACCACCTCTATCTTCTTTGGATCAACCTGAATACCATCACTGGACACCACGTGCCCCAGGAAAGCCACAGAACCAAGCCAAAACTCACACTTGGAGAACTTTGCATAAAGTTTCTCCTCCCTCAATCTCTGTAATACCACTCTCAAATGTTGTGCGTGCTCCTCCTAGCTACGCGAGTACACCAGGATATCATCAATAAACACGATAACAAATGAATCCAGATACGGCCGAAATACGCTGTTCATCAAATGCATGAACGCTGCCGGGGCATTAGTCAGCCCAAAAGACATAACCAGAAACTCATAATGCCCATATCTAGTCCTAAATGCAGTCTTCATAATATCTGAATCCCTGATCTTCAGCTAGTGATAGCCTGAACGGAGGTCAATCTTAGAGAATACCCTTGCCCCCTGGAGCTGGTCAAACAAATCATCAATACGAGGTAGTGGATACTTGTTCTTCACTGTCACTTTATTCAACTGCCTGTAGTCAATGCACATTCTCATTGTGCCATCCTTCTTCTTCACAAATAGGACTGGTGCACCCCACGGTGACACACTAGGACGAATAAACCCCTTATCTAGGAGCTCCTGAAGCTGATCCTTTAGTTCTTTCAACTCCGCTGGTGCCATACGATACGGAGGAATGGAAATGGGCTGAGTGCCCAGCACCAGATCAATACCAAAATCAGTGTCCCTGTCAGGCGGCATGCCCGACAGGTCTGCTGGAAACACATCAGGGAAGTCCCTCACAACGGGAACAGAATCAAGGCTAGGAGTCTCAGCTCCGACATCTCTCACAAAAGCCAAATACGATAGACAACCTTTCCCAACCATCCGCTGGGCCTTTAGGAAAGAAATCACCCTGCTAGGAACATAGTCAGTCATGCCACGCCACTCAATCCTCGGAACACCCAGTATAGCTAACGTGACTGTCTTAGCATGACAGTCCAGAATAGCATGGCACGGAGATAGCCAATCCATACCCAGAATAACATCAAAATCTACCATGCTCAACAGCAACAAGTAAACTCGGGTCTCCAGACCCCCAATAGTCACCAGACAAGACCGATACACATGGTCTACAATAATAGTATCACCCACCGGGGTAGATACGTGCAAAGGTAAAGCAATACACCCACGGGTCGTACCCAGGTGATGAGCAAAATAAGAAGATACATAGGAATAGGTAGAACCGGGATCAATTAGGACAGAGGCATACCTGTGGCAGATTGAGATAATACCTGTGATAATAGCATCAGATGCAATGGCGTCCCTCCTGTTTGGGAGAGCATAGAATCGAGCCTGGCCACCGCCAGATCGGTCTCCACCCCTAGGGCGGCCCCTGGCTGCCTGGCCCCCACCCCTACCTGACTGGGAGGGTGCTGAAGTAGATGGAGTAGAAGACGAGGGCTGATCCCTCTGCTGAAACCGACCACCACGACGTCGAGGACAATCACTCTTCATATGGCCAAACTCACCGCACTCGTAGCAACTGCCTGGTGCTGGAGAAGGGGACTGAAGGGAACCCCTCGCTGCAGAAGAACCCTGGGCTGAAGAGGCATGAGAAGAGCTCTGTGCGGGAAGGGCATTAAGTGAAGGTTGGCCCTGCTGGAACCCCTGATGACCACGGCCTGAAGAAGCACCACTATACTCTGGGCGAGCTGACTGAGGAGGCCTGAAGGAACGACCTCTACCACGCTGGAACTGGCCCCTAGAAGGAGCACCACTGAAACTGCCTGAACCTCGAGGCCTCTTGGCCTCCCTCTCCTCACGCTCCCTGCGGTGACCCGTCTCAATATCACGAGCAATGTCCACTACCTCCTCGAACGAGGCACCCAAAACCCTCTCTCTGGTCATCAAGATACGGAATGAATAGTTGAGGCCATCCACGAACCTCCTAATCCTCTCCCGATCTGTCGGGATCATTCAAGTAGCATGCCGAGCTAGCTGCGAAAATCTCATCTCGTACTGGGTCACAGACATGTCCCCCTGAACCAACCACTCAAACTGACGACGCAGCTCCTCTCTGCGAGACTGCGGTACGTACTTCTCCAGAAAGAGAGTGGAGAACTGCTGCCATGTGAGGGGCGCTGCACCAACAGGCCTACGCCTCTCAATATCCTCCCACCAGGTAAATGCAGCCCCTGAGAACTGGAAAGTAGTAAAAGACACTCCACTCGACTCTAAAATCCCTGCGGTGCGAAGCATACGCTGACACTTGTCAAGAAAACCCTGGGCATCCTCTCCCTCAGCACCACTGAACACCGGAGGATGAAGCCTACCGAATCTCTAAAGACGACGCTGCTCATCGTCTAGCATAGCTGGAACCACATAGTCTGGAGCTGGTGCAACTGGGGCAACTGGTGCAGCCGGAGCAACTGGAGCAACTGGAGCTACCAGCTGAGCTGGGGCTGCTCCCGGTGTTTGCAATCCCTGAACAACCTGCTCAGGTGTGCGAGCAGCGGGGGTCTGATTGCCTCCCGCGGTCTGTGAAGTAGCTGCTGTAGTAGTGGCTGAGACTGCCTGAGCCAGGCCAGTGCAAACGGATAATATCTAAGCCAAGGCCTCCTGGAGACCAGGAATCACAATGGGCACTGCTGGTGCCTGCACAGGTGCTTGCTGGAGCATCTACAGCTGGAGGCTGGTCCTGAACTGGGGTAGCTGGTGGATCAACAGGTGCTGCCCTCGCTGGTCTGCCTCGACCACGACCACGACCGCGTCCACGGCCTCTAGTGGGTGGTACTGGTGGTCGTCCGTCACGTCCGGTAGCACGAGTTCCCGTCATCTGCGAGAGAATAGAATATAGAAGTTTAGTTCTCGGATCAATAAAGTCGCACGATAAGAATTTCAAGAATATGAAGTTTTTCCTAAAGGTTCTGCAGCCTCTCGAGGATAAATACAGACGTCTCCGTACCGATCCGCGAGACTCTACTAAACCGGCTCATGATTCGCGAGACCAAGTAACCTAGGCTCTGATACCAACTTGTCACGACCCAAACCCCGGTCGTGATGGCGCCCAACACATTGTTAGGCAAGCCCGACCATTCAACAATAAATCTCAACTTATGATAATTCAGGAATTCAAACACAAATATTAAATTACTAAACCATTTTATCAAAAGACGATAAATACGGAGTAATATACTGAAATCCAACAATACTGGAACATAAACCCAAAAAAGGATCCGGTGTCACGATCACGAGCCTCTAACACAGAGTGTCATCCTATAACAAGATTGTCTAAGAAACAGAATAATGAAAGATAGGGATAGGAGGGAAGGATCAAGGCTGCGAACGCCATGCAGCTACCTCGATGCTCCCGGTGAAATGCTGCTCAGCTAGACAGGTCCTCCCTCAGACTGTGATGCACCTAGATCTGCACACAAGGTGCAGGGAGTAAAGTGAGTACTCCGACTCAGTGAGTAATAAGCATAAATAACAGCTGAAGATAAGAAATCACTGAAAAACTCAAGGCAACTATAACAGGCAGTACCAAACCTTTAACAGTAAAACCGGCAAGTCAATAAAGTAATAGTACAGAAAGGACCATGACAGGTAACAGGTAAGAAATAATGCAATAATGCAATGCAATGCAAATACCGGTACACTCAGGTACCCACCGCGGCGTGCAGTCCGAGCCAACCACATATTTAACGTCGACGGCGCTCACTGGGGGTGTGTACAGACTCCGGAGGGGCTCCTACAGCCCAAGCGCAATAAATAAGCCACCTCGTGGCACCAACCAGGCCCTCGGCCTCAATATCATATACCACTGCTGCGGCGTGCAGCCCGAGCCATCCATAATTCCAGAAATCAATATAAGCCCTTCGGGCACCTTTAAATCAGTAATCCACAGCCCAAAATATCATTTAAATATCATTTGAGTTTTCAAGTTTAGAAAAAGGGGCTGAGTTTGCAAAATAGTACTGAAAACCTTAGAATGAGGTTAAACAATGTGCAAAGTATGCAAATCAGTGAAATCAATCCCTGAAGGATTCAAAAAACTGGCACGAAGCCCAAATGCAACAGTCAAATCCAAGTAACGATGATTTCCAACAAGTTCTAGTAGAAAAACATAGTAAAACATCACCAGGATGGATCAAGTCACAATCCCCAATAACCAACAGCCCCGCACTCGTCATAGAGCGCGTGCCTCGCCTCAATATAGCGGCACAATGTGAAATTCCGGGGTCTCAAACCCTCAGTTCATCATTTACACCCATTACTCACCTCAAGCCAGTCCAAAATCTAGCTCGCTATGCCTTTTCCTCTCGAATTGACCTCCTCGCGCGTCAAATCTGATCAAAACCACAAGGAATACATTACAATAGGCTAAGGGAATATAACCCAATCGAAAAGACTCGAAAAACATCGAAAATCACGAAGTTGGCAAAACCCGAGCCCCGGGCCCACTTCTCGAAAAATTATAAAATTCACATCATCGGATTCCTCGTCTCGCCACGAGTCCATGCATATCAAATTTATCAAAATTGGAGTCCATTTGACCCCTCAAATCCCCATTTTAAACTCTCTTAAGTTCAAGCCCTAAACCACCATTTTTGACCTTTGATTCCTTGATTATTCAGTCTAAATCCATGTTTATACACCATAAAATCAAATTCTAAGTCCAAGAGTCCATACCTAATTAAAGCCCTCGAAACCCTCTTCAAAATCGCCTCAAAGCTCTCAAGGTTCGGAGTCCAAAAGGTTACTCTTTCAAAAATTCGCGAAGAAGATAAATCTCACTTAACTGCCAGTCATTCCGCTTCTGCGGATGAAATACCGCTTATGCGACTTCCGCTTATGCGGTCAACGTCCGCTTCTGCGGACTTTTTCACTTAAGGCCACTTACCGCTTCTGCAGTCCCTAATCGCATCTGCAGGACCGCTTATGCGATCCTAATCCCGCTTCTGCGGAACCTGGCAAGGGCCAAGTTTTTCCGCTTCCGCGCTCCTCAAACCGTTTCAGCGAGACCGCACCTGCGGTCCCACAACCGCAGGTGCGAAACCAACAGATACCAGCAACTTGAACCTGCAATTAAACTCCAAAAACCTTCCGTTCAACCACCCGAACTCACCCCGAGGCCCCCGGGACCTCAACCAAAAGCACAGACATGATCCAATACCCTATTCAAACTTGTTCCAATCTTAAAAACACACCCAACAACACAAAAATCCTCATATTTCATCAATTTCAAGCCTAAGTTCTTCAAATTCTTCCGAAACTCACACTCAATCAAAAACCCAACCAAATCACCTCCGAATCACCTGAAATTTTGCACACATATCCAAAATCACCTAACGAAGCTACTGAAACTCTCGGATTTCCATTCCGAGCCCCGGATCAAAATCTCACCTACCAACCGAAATTCGCCAAAATACTAACTTCGCCAATTCATGCCTAATTCTACACCGGACCTCCCAAAATCAATTCCGATCGCACTCCTAAGTCACAAATCATCCCCCGAAGCTAACCGAATCACCGGAAATCACATCCGAGCCCTCTAACTCATTGGTCAACATACGATTGACTTTTCCAATATAAGCCTTCCTTAAAGAGACTAAATGTCTCATTTTCCACCAAAACCAAACCAATTCGACTCTAACTCACCAAATGACGATAATGAAATATGAAGAAGCAATAAATGAGGAAAACGGGGCGGTAATACATGAGACGACGGGCCGGGTCGTCACATAAGAATCAGGAAGTACCAACGATATTGATAACATAAGAATAAGATGTCACAACCCAATTCCCAAACCCGGTCGTGATGGCCCCTCTCGTGAAGACAAGGCCAGCCAAAACAAAACGAAACACCTCTTTTTAACAACTAATTAACATAAGCAAATCTAAAACATCATTAAGATAGCCATAATTGCGGAAACATCGATAATAACAAAGGGAAACCATCCCGACACGGCCCAAACCGGGGTGTCACAAGTCATGAGCTACTACAGAATCTGCTATAAGTCTACAAAGTATGGAATCTGATACAGAAGAAAACATAAATATAGAGGATAAGGGAGACACGGGGCTGCGGACGTCAATAACTACCTCGTAACTCCAAATCGTTGCCTGGTCTGGAAGGATCAGCGCTCAGTAGCGGACTCTGCTATGCATGAATCTGCACACACGGTGCAGGGAGTAATGTGAATACTCCGACCCAGTGAGTAATAATTATAAATAATGACTGAAAGCATGAAATCATGAAAGGGCACAAAGCAATTATATATCAGGTAGTAGAAATCACTTAAAGCAGTAAAACAGTGAAGAATCAAATGAAATCTCTTTTAAAACAGGTAAAACAAATAATTTAGCAGGTGAATAACAAGTAAAAACCTGCCCCTCGGGCTCAGTATCAATCGCTCAGTGTCCGAGCCACCGAAAATCACATCCGAGCCCTCTAACACATAAGTCAACATCCGGTTGACTTTTCCAAATCAAACCTTCCTTAAAGAGACTAAGTATCTCATTTCCTAACAAAACCAATCCAAATCGACTCGATTACACCAAATACACATAATGAAGCATAAAGAAGCAGAAAAATGGGGGAAACGAGGCGGTAACTCATGAGACGACTGGCCGGGTCGTCACATCCTCCCCAACTTAAACAAACGCTCGTCCTTGAGCGAGTCAAGAAACATACCTGAAGCCTCAAATAGGTGAGGATATATGCTCCGTATCTCCCGCTCGGTCTCCCAAGTAGCCTCCTCCACGGGCCGACCTCTCCACTGCACTTTCACTGAAGCTATATCCTTTGATCTCAACTTTCGAACCTGACGACCCAAAATAGCCACTGGCTCCAAATCATAGGTCAAATCACCATCTAACTGAACCGTGCTGAAATCCAAAACATGAGACGGGTCCCCAACATACTTCCGGATCATAGAAACATGGAACACCGGATGCACACTCGACAAGCTGGGTGGCAAAACAAGCATATAAGCCACCTCCCCAATCCTCCGAAGCACCTCAAAAGGCCCAATGAACTGCGGACTTAACTTCCCTTTCCTTCCAAACCTCATAACACCCTTCATGGGCGAAACCTTCAGCAAGACCTTCTCACCAACCATATAACACACATCTCGAACCTTCCGGTCCGCATAACTCTTCTGATGTGACTGCGTTGTACGAAGCCTCTCCTGAATCAGCTCCACCTTCTCTAAGGCATCCTGAACCAAATCTGTCCCCAACAGTCTAGCCTCACCGGGGACCAACCAACTAGAGATCTACACCACCTCCCATACAAGGCCTCATACAGTGCTATCTGAATACTAGACTGATAGCTGTTGTTGTATGCAAACTCTGCAAGCGGCAAAAACTCATCCTAAGAACCCCCAAAATAAATAACACAGGCACACAACATGTCCTCCAACATCTGAATGGTACGCTCGGACTGCCCGTCCGTTTGAGGATGAAACGTTGTGCTCAACTCCACCTGAGTACCCAACTCTCGCTGAAAAGTCCTCCAAAACTAGGAAGTAAAATGAGTGCCTCTATCTGATATGATGGATACTGGAACCCCATGCAACCGAACAATCTCTCGGATGAAAATCCCTGCCATCCGCTCCGAAGATTAGGTAGTACACACCGGCATGAAGTGCGCGGACTTGGTCAGCCGATCCACAATCACCCAAATCGAATCGAACTTCTTTAAAGTCCGACGAAGACCACTCACAAAATCCATAGTGACTCTCTCCCACTTCCACTGGGGAATAACCATCTGCTGAAGTAAGCCACCCAGTGTCTGATGCTCATATTTCACATGCTGGCAGTTGAGACACCGAGCCACAAATCCCACAATATCTTTCTTCATTATTCTCCACCAATAGTGCTGCCTCAAATCCTGATACATCTTCGCGACACCCAGATGAATGGAATACCGCGAGCTGTGGGCCTCCTCCAGAATCAACTCTCTAAGCCCATCCACATTGGGCACACAAATCCGGCCCTGCATCCTCAATACCCCATCATCGCCGATGGTCATGTCTCTGGTATCATCATGCTGAACCCTTTCCTTCAGGACAAGCAAGTGCAGATCATCATACTGGCGCTCTCTGATGCGATCATATAAAGAAGACTGAGAAACCACACACGCCAACACCCGACTAGGCTCTGAAATATCTAACCGCACAAACCGATTGGCCAAGGTCTAGACATCAACTGCAAGGGGTCTCTCCTCAACTGGAATGTACGCCAAACTCCCCATACTCACCGCCTTTCGGATCAAGGCATCGGCCACTACATTGGCCTTTCCCGGATGATATAGAATAGTAATATCATTATCCTTAAGCAACTCTATCCATCTCCGCTGCCTCAAAGTAAGATCCTTTTGCTTGAACAAATGCTGAAGAATGCGATAATCGGTGAATACCTCATAAGATACGCCATACAAGTAGTGCCTCCAAATCATCAATTCATGAACTATAGAAGCCAACTGCAAATCGTGAACAGGGTATTTCTTCTCATGGGGCTTCAACTAACGAGAAGGATAAGAAATCACTCTACCCTCCTGCATCAACACACAACCAATCCCAACTCTCGAAGCATTACAATACACTGTATAAGAACCTGAAGGTGATGGCAAAATCAATACTGGAGCTGTGGTCAAAGCTGTCTTGAGCTTCTGAAAGCTCTCCTCGCACTCGTCCGACCATACAAATGGAGCACCCTTCTGAGTCAACTTGGTCAAGGGCGAGGCAATAGATGAAAAGCCCTGAACAAACCGGCGATAATAACCCGCCAAACCGAGGAAGCTATGAATCTCTGTGGCTGAGGACGGTCTAGGCCAACTCTAAACCCTCTATCTTCTTCGGATCAACTTTAATACCCTCGTTGGACACCATATGCCCCAAGAAAGCCACTGAACCGAGCCAAAACTCACACTTGGAGAACTTTGCATAAAACGTCTACTCCCTCAATCTCTGCAATACAACTCGCAAATGCTCCGCGTGCTCCTCCTGGCTACGCGAGTACACCAGAATGTCATCAATGAATACTATAACAAACGAATCCAGATAAGGTCGAAATACACTGTTCATCAAATGCATGAACGCTGCTGGGGCATTGGTCAGCCCAAAAGACATGACAAGAAACTCATAATGACCATAATCTGGTCCTGAAGGCAGTATTAAGAATATCTAAATCCCTGATCTTCAACTGGTGATAACCCAAACGGAGATCAATCTTGGAGAACACCCTCGCTCCCTGAAGCTGGTCGAATAAATCATCAATACGAGGCATGGGATACTTGTTCTTCACTGTTACTTTGTTCAATTGCCTGTAATCAATGCACATTCTCATTGTGTCATCCTTCTTCTTCACAAACAGAACCGGTGCACCCTACGGTGACACACTAGGCCGAATGAACCCCTTTTCTAGGAGCTCCTGAAGTTGCTCCTTCAATTCTTTCAACTCCGCTGGTGCCATACGATACGACGGAATAGAGATAGGCTGAGTGCCCGGCACCAGGTCAATGCCAAAATCAATATCCCTATCCGGTGGCATGCCCGGCAGGTCTGCAGGAAACACATCGGGAAAATCCCACACAACTGGGCCAGAATCAATACTAGGAGTCTCAGCTCCAACATCCCTCACAAACGCCAAATATGAAAGACACCCCTTCCCAACCATACGCTGGGCCTTCAAGAAAGAAATAACTCTACTAGGAACATAATCAGTCACACCACACCACTCGATCCGCGGTACACCCGGCATAGCCAAAGTGACTGTCTTAGCATGACAGTCTAGAATAGCATGACACGGAGATAACCAATCCATGCCTAAAATAAACATCAACGTCCACCATGCTCAATAGCAATAGATCAACTCGGGTCTCTAGACCCCCAATAATCACAACACATGATCGATACACAAGGTTCACAACAACAGTATCGCCCACCGGGGTAGATACATGAACATGTAATGATAGCATCTGAAGCAATGGCATTTGTCCTGCCTGGAATAGCATAAAAACGAGGATGGCCACCACCTGATCGACCTCCACCTCTAGGGCGACCCCTGGCTGCCTGACCTCCAGCCCTAGTTAGCTGAGCGGGTGGTGAAGAAACTGGAGCAAAAGACCAAGGTTGACCCCTTTGCTGGGATAAACTAGCAATACGACGAGGACACTACCTCCACACATGCCCAAACTCTTCACACTCAAAACAACTCCCCAGTGCTGGAGAATGAGACTGAAGGGAACCCCTCGCATTGGAGTGACTAGCTGACGCTCTCGGCATGGAAGAATCCTGAACAGACGGAGCACGAGATGAACTCTAAGCTGAAAGGGCGTTGAGTGAAGGCTGACCCTGCTGAGAACCATGATAACCACGACTTGAAGATGCCCCAAGATACTCGGGACGGTTCGACTGAGCGGGCCTGAAAGAACGGCCTCTACCATGCTGGAACTGGCCCCTAGACGGAGCACCACTAAAACTGCCAGAACCTCGAGGCCTCTTGGCCTCCCTCTCCTCTCTATCCTGACGGCGAGCCGTCTCAATCTCACGAGCGATATCGACCACCTCCTCAAATGAAATACCCAAAACTCTCTCTCTAGTCATCAGCATACGGAGATGATAATTAAGGCCATCAACCTCTTAATCCTCTCACGATCTATCGGAACCATCCAGGAGGCATGACGAGCCAACTCAGAATACCTCGCCTCATACTGAGACACAGTCATATCCCCCTGCCGAAGCCACTCAAACTGCCTACGCAGCTTCTCCCTGCGGGACTGCGGTACATACTTCTCCAAGAAGAGAGTGGAGAACTCCTACCAAGTCAAAGGCGTTGCACCTGCCGGCTTACGCCTCTCATACGCCTCCCACCAAGTGAAGGCAGCCCCAGTAAACTGATAGGCGGTAAATGCCACACCACTAGACTCAAGAATCCCTGTTGTACGGAGCATCTGCTGACACTTGTCGAGAAAACCCTGGGCATCCTCGCCCTCAGCACCACTGAATGAAGGAGGCTGGAGCCTACCAAACCTCTCAAGACGATGCTGCTCATTGTCTAGCATAGCTGGAACCACGAAGTCCTGAACTGGTGCAACCGGCTGAGCTGGAGGTGCTCCCAGCATCTGCAATCCCTGCACTACCTGCTCAGGTGTGCGAGCAGCGGGGGTCTGATTGCCTCCCCCAGCCTGTGAAGTAGCCACTGCTGTGGTAGCTGAAACTGCCTGAGCCAGGCCAGTGCAACTGATAGGATCTATGCCAAGGCCTCCTGAAGACCCGGAATCACGATGGGCACAGCTGGTGCCTGAACTGGTGCTGCTGGAGCATCCATAGCTGGAGCCTGACCCTGAGCTAGGGCAGCTGGTGGATCAACAGGTGATGCCCTCGCTGCGCTGTCTCTACCACGACCACGACAGCATCCACGGCCTCTGGTGGCCTCAGTGGGTGGTACTGGTGGTTGTCCACCTCGTCCGGTAGCGAGAGTCCTTGCCATCTTTGAGAGAATAGAATATAGAAGTTTAGTTCTCGGATCAACAAAGTCGCCCGACAAGAATTTCAAGAATAAGAAGTTTTTCCTAAAGGTTTTGCAGCCTCTCGAGGATAAATACAGACGTCTCCGTAACGATCCGCGAGACTCTACTAAACCTGCTTATGACTCGTGAGACATATGTAACCTAGGCTCTGATACCAACTTGTCACGACCCAATTCTCAAACCTGGTCATGATGGCGCCTCTCGTGAAGACAAGGCCAGCCAAAACAAAATGAAACACCCCTTTTTAACAACTAATTAACATAAGCAAATCTAAAACATGATTAAGATAGCGATAATTGCGGAAACATCGAAAATAACAAAGGGAAACCATCCCGACACGGCCCAAACAGGGGTGTCATAAGTCATGAGCTACTACAGAATCTGCTATAAGTCTACAAAGTATGGAATCCGATACAATAGTCTAAAGAAAACATAAATAATAGAGGATAAGGGAGACACGGGGCTGCGGACGTAAACAACTACCTCGTAACTCCAAATCACAGCCTGGTCTGGAAGGATCAGCGCTCAGGAGCGGACTCTGCTATGCCTGAATCTGCACACACGGTGCAGGGAGTAATGTGAGTACTCCGTGAGTAATAATTATAAATAATGACTGAAAGCATGAAATCACGTAAGGGCACAAAGCAATTCTATATCAGGCAGTAGAAATCACTTAACGCAGTAAAACAGTGAAGAATCAAATGAATTCTCTTTTAAATCAGATAATTTAACAGGTGAATAACAAGTAAATACCTACCCCTCGGGCTCAGTATCAACCGCGCAGAACAGTAATAGCCCCTCGGGCTCAGTATCAGTCACTCAGCATAGTATCAGCCCCTCGGGCTGACTCTAAGATCATATGGGTACCCGCGCTCACTGTAGGTGTGCAGACTCCAAAGGGGTCCCTTACGGACCAAGCGCTATATCAAGCCACCTCGTGGCATCATCACTCGGCCTCACATCACTCAATCCACCTCGTGGCATATAAAGTAGCTCAGGCTCTCGGCCTCATATCACTCAGCATATCCTCACATATGGCCCTCGGCCTCACTGTTGACATCCAATTTTTTCCTATGTATTTTTATATACAAAATACTTTGAAAATAGCATGTGTATGCATATATAAGCATACGCAAAGGTTTTGGTATTTTTCCTAATTTTTAAAGATTTTTAAAATCAATCTATTGTCTATTTCTAGCCGTACAAAATCAAATAATTGTTCCCAAAATTATCATTTCGGTGATTATTTCTATTCTCATATTTACACCAAAATATAATTAAGGTGACTTTTGTACATTTTTATAAATCTATTTAGTATTTTTTAAGCTAAATTGCATATAATTGCAATTATAGCCTATTTTACGATTGACAATATTTTACAATTATAAAATCATTTCCAGTATTTCTAGATTAATATATATATATTATTAATTAGTTCAGTGCTTTTAATTTGTTTTTAGAATCATTTTAACTATTTTGTGAAATAAAAAGGGGGAAATTGACTACTTAATACATAGCCCATTTCTATTTCAATTTTAGCCTCAATTTGACCCTCAATTCCGCCCAAATAAAAAATAACCTAATTTCAATTTTAACCTGACCCCTGACCCAATTTTAAACCCACCTGACTTCCCTTTAATCCTGGTCGTTGATCATTTTGATCAACGACCATGATTCTTTCTTTCCTTTTTAATTTCCAAACCCACCTAAACCTAATTCATTTGTATCAAAGACGCCGCCTTTGAACTCTTCGTCTCTTAAACTCTCTCTAGCCTCTCCGAAACCCTAGCCATCTCCTACCTGTTTCTACCATGTTTCCACAGGAATCCATGGCACTCCAGGCCATGGATGGCCTGTGCTCACTCTCTCTCACCGTTAAACCTAAGATACTCGAAGCTTGGTGGCTCGACTTCAATGGCTCTCTTTAGATCTATCTCAGATTTGTAGATCTATGGCCTCTCCAGCCATTATTACGGCAGGATTCAAGCAATATGAGTCTCTTCGACTCAAGATCCGACTTTCCTCAAGACCTTTCTCATTCTAGGGTTTTCTCTGCGACTCTAGGCCATGTGAGGTTCTGTACTTGTCAATTTCTTTAGATCTGTGACATCCCTGGTCTTTACTTGACGTTTTAAAGGTTTTCCCCAAATTTCTTTTTCAAAATCGTTCGACTTCGATTTTTAGGGTTTTTGAAAATTTCTTCGAATATTTTTTTCTGATTCTTTCTATT
This sequence comes from Nicotiana attenuata, assembly GCF_001879085.1. NCBI lineage: Eukaryota > Viridiplantae > Streptophyta > Magnoliopsida > Solanales > Solanaceae > Nicotiana > Nicotiana attenuata. The sequence continues at coordinate 113,542 of NW_017672274.1, forward strand.
CTCTCTTCATGTGTGTTTATCTATGTTAGGCTCGTATGCTTTCTTTTCTATTATGCTTGAGTTTGCGCTCTTGTTTCTGTACTTGCATGATTAATCTGTGTTGTTTTCCTTATTCTTTGTTATCTGTGTTTATGTCTGAGCTCCTTGATTTTGTTCACCTTACTGATTTCTTTTTGTGTTCCTGCTAAGCATATCTTCTCTACTGTTGTTTAAAAACGCGTATCATCTCCTTCTTCTGAACTTGTTTCAACCCCAAGTTTTCTCAGACTTGTTCTCATGACTTTGAATTAGTGTTCTTTCTATCGTGTGTGTTTGCCTCTCATAAGTCTATGAAAGAGACTTCTGAGCCTCTTTCAATGACCTGTTTTTCACCTCTGACTCAATTGGAAACCCTAGGATTTGGGGGTCTTCTTTGGGTAATTGGTATTAGGGTTCCACTTTGGGACCCTAGGCTTTCAGATTCACTATGAGCCTGTAATTGAAATTGAATCCCTTTTGCTTGTGACTCTGAGGCTTTCAGTGTTTAAACTCTTTTTCTACAGTAAATGATTCTTTTTTGTTTGATCTGTGTGCTTTATATATGAGAAAATTCCCCTTTCAAAAAGGTTTTCACCAACCAAGTGATTGATTCTGAAATCCCTTTAATAAAGCTAATGATTTGTCACTGATTTTTTTTCCGTCGATTGAACCTCCTTTACCCTACTGGCTGTTTATTTGATCCTTTTGTGTAAAAATCCCATGCTTGTGATGTTTTCCTTAAATACATGATCTTTTGTATTCCTTCAATAATTCTGTACCAATTTTTGAATTATTCTTTCCTTAATTACTTTGGATTCCCTATGATTACAATTGGATCCGGGATCCTCTTGGTTGATTTTCAAACTGATGCCCTATTTTTACTTTATAAATACACTGTTATTTCAACTTTCCTTAATTACCCACTATGTATTTGGCCTTGTTTATGCACTATGTGGTTTCTTTGCCCTAATCAGCCTTACTGAATTGATTTCTTTTCCTTATTCTGCCCTTACTAGCCGTTTGAACTAGACTCCTTAATTAAAGGAGTCCAGTTGTCTTAATTGACACTAATTGATTGCTATTTCCATGTTTGTGCACTCTTTGCCTATGTACTGCTTGTTTTCAAAACTATATAAAGACCTATCTTCCCTCTTTATAAACACACCGAGATTCACACGAACAAAAAAACACTTCCAATTCAATACTGCTACACCACCTTCACTACTAGTCTTCCAATTCAGTACTTGCACACTTGCAATACTGTTTTGAATTCAACACTTTGCTTGCTTGAGATCTTTTGGAATCACTTTGTTTGCAACTTGGCTCTCTCAAGGCTACTGTTTTCTTACTTGCTTACTTTGAAACTGGTATGTCTTTTATTTAAATTTTCTGCCTCACCCCTATGTGTTTACTTTATAGTTTCAGCCTTTTTGTTCACTTTACTACTCATGTTCAGTAATTTGTGCTAATTATGTTCCTTCATTGCTTCTGTTTCTATTGTGAATCCCTACCCCTATCCCCTTCTATGTGCTTAAGTTAAGGTCTTGGCCTGGCAGTATCCTAATTACTGCCTAGGTCATAACCTGATCCACAATGGATCCTGACTCTTAATTTTGGCTAACAGGCTGGTCAGGGGTGTGCCAGCATTCCCAATTGCTGGGCATGACCACCAGCCTGGCATGGCTCTCCCTGATTCCCTTCCCCCTATGCACTTACACTTATTCTTAGACTCTTAAGTTATGCCCCTCTCTTATGAGACTTGCTTTGGGACCTTGAGCTCCCTTTGAACTTGGACATCTGAGGGCTGGCATTTCCACACTGCACTATGATCTTAATTCTGCAATGCGTTTGGGGTGTAAGCACTGCTTGGATCCCTTTAAGACTCTTGGGAACTTTGGCACATCCCAAATATGAGAAAGTCTTCTGGAAATCTGATCCTGGAAGTTGGTTTATCTCATATTGTTGGACTTTGAGTCTGAATTAGGCTATTTGGATGTAGCCGGAGCTTCTTATGTAATTTTACCTTTTCTTTTTCTGATTCATTCGGATCTGTAATAATTTGTAATAACTATTGGGGATGGCTAGTGGAAAAGGGATGGGGATGAATGCATGCAAAGGGTAGAAAACTTGCCTATAGGTTATTTATAATTTCTGCATTCTGCATTTTAGAACTCATGCATATAAGTTTTTTTTCTGCACTTCTGCATCGTAGAAATTATGCCTATAAGTCTTTCTGCACTTCTGCATTTCTGTATTTTAGAACTCATGCTTATAAGTTCTGCATTTCTGCATCTTAGAAGTAATGCCTATAAGTTCTGCATTTAGAAATCATGATCTTAGGTTTTTCTGCACCTCTGCATATACACGTCATTAGGCAAACAATCCTAGGTATAATAATAAGCAATTTTATTTTAGATACCATGCCTATAGGATTCTTACATTTATGTAAATGTGTTAAACCAATGACGCCTAGAAATCATGCCTATAGGAGTAAATCAATTGAATCAGCTTCGTCTATTTTCAGTCTAAAATCAGTCATAAGTCTGCAGATCCTTTTGTTTATAAAATCAGCAACTCTTCCTTAAAATCAGTACGCTCTGTTAGACATCATGCCTATAAGCCTCGCTTAGGCAAACTATCAGGTAATTAATTGTATCAGTTTTGATAAACTACATCCATACAAGGCTAATTCGAACTCCTCATCTGAGAAATATGCGATGAATCAGCCTATCCTACGCTTTATTTAATTCAGACCAAACCAGTATTTGAAGTCATGCTATATTTGCTCTTTTAAGTGAGGAGGCCTGTATGAGCCTTAACTGTTGTTTGTTTTCCCTTAACTACTATTTGTTTTTGCTAGGTGACAAGCAAAAACAAACAACTTACTTGCAATATTATATGCAAATCCCTTCTATTTGAGCCCTTAATTGCTTTCTTGATTATGTGAAGTCACAATTATAACATCGCCGGGAACCACACTAGTGGATCTTGAGGGGTGCCTAACACCTTCCCCTCGAGATAATTTCTAGCCCTTACACTAATCTCTGGTTCTTCAAACTCAAACCCTCCTTAGTGTCCTAATGCACTTAATCATTAGGTGGCGACTCTTCAAATTCCAAAACCCAATTCCCAAAAGGAACGAGTTGTCCTCCCAAATGTCGTAAACCCGATTTCACCTTAGAAAAGGGGGGTGCGACAGCATGGCGACTCTGTTGGGGACTCTCTAGGCTTTTACCATTTCATATTATTTGTGACTTTACCACTTTTTTACTGCATTTACTTAATGTCTTTATCTTTTCTTCTTCTACTAAACTGACTTGGCTCTTTGTTTCTTTTCTTTTAATGCCTTCTTTTACCGCTTTCCTTCAATACTGTTGTAAATTATGAGCAACTGTTGTAATTATTACTTTATGAACGTGCAAATACGTGACAATTTGTTGATTATTGTAATTGCATCTTCAACATCATATTTCACTCGTGCCAAACAAAATACCATAGCAACGCTTATAATGAGTGGTTGCGCCCTTCCGATATTATCACCCCCTAAATTTGGCAAAGGCATATTTGCGGTAAAACCAGTCGATCAACGATGTAGTCGACGGTTCCGTGCCTTTCCCTTTTGAGTTGTCCGCTCAAGGGTACCTGTCTAACACCCCATAGAAACCTTACTCTGTTTGACTATGCATGCATCATGGTCAAACCTAGCCGAGTCAGTTATGTTTTCCACATAATGACTCTTTAAGATAGCCTTGTCCAAAGTCCACCGGGTTTCCTTGAAACCCAAACGGACGCTACTATATTCTGTGCATTTATTTGGAGAACTAAATGCATTTCATGCTAATTGTTGATATTTAATAGTCTAGTCTGGCGGGGGTAAGGGTCTAACATCTTTGTCTTGCAGAAAATGAGGCACGAGGTCCCCAGATTTGGCATGTTCACCAACATCAACCCAAGGTTGCTAAGTTGGTGGGAAGATCTTCATGCAAGTGATCGAACTCACATCCACAAATACTTTGGAAATTTGCCTTCTCTTCTGACAATCCAACCCGACAACAAAATTATAGAGGCTGCTACTCTGTTCTGGGATGGCGATAGGTCGGTATTCCGCTTTGGGAACACTGAAATGACTCATTTGCTAGAGGAAATAGGAGGTTTAGCTGGTATTCCATGGGAGACTCCGTGATTGCTTATGCCGGAAAATCGCAAGGGTAGGGGTTTCCTCAAGATGATGGGACTAAAGAAAAACCCAGACCTGACCTGTTTGAAGGATTCTTACATTCCTTTCGAATATCTCTACGAGAGGTATGGCCATATCAAGTCCTACCGCACTTACCCGGACGAATTCGCCCTCACATCATTAGGGCATATCCACATAAGGGTCTTCATCTTTATGTTCTGCTTTTTGGGGATGATAGTATTTCCTATGAAGAAGGCTAGGATCTATACCTGACTGGCCATGGTCACTAGAATATTAATGTAAGGAATCGATGGACAACCCTTTAGCATAGTACCTATGATCATCGCAGAAATATACCGAGCCTTGGATAACTCTCAACGAGGGGCCATGCACTTTGAGGGTTGTAACTTACTACTCCAACTTTGGCTCACAGAGCACCTCCAAAAGGGTGAATATCGACAAGAGATTCTTCGCAGAGACTGGAACGTTTGTATCGCCTTTTATCAGCCAAGGCGAATGAACTATATGCCTAACATGTTTGCTCAGCCAGAAGATGCCAAAGGGTGGGTAGAGTTGTTCGAAAATCTGAAAGAGGACCAAGTGCAGTGGATGTTCGAATGGTTCCCTACTGGAGAGTTCATTACCCGATCCAGGGATGCACCGTTCCTGATACTTATTGCATTAAGGGGAACTTACCCTTACGTTCCTCTCCGAGTTATGAGACAAGCAGGGAGGAAGCAGGTTATACCAAGGGTCGACAAGATGAGTCACTTCAGGGCCGACTTTCAGGATGATGATAGTCTATACAAGTGTCAAGCTCAACACATGTGGCATTGCAAAATCGTCTTGGGAAAGGATTCCATTGAACCAGACATATACCACGCTGGCTATACTCCATACTATCCGGATTGGTTAGAAGACGGTCATGATGGGTTAGGTCAACCCGGGTTTGTTCGAGGTCACAGGATCATCAACGAAAAGGCTGAAGCACAGGTCAAGTACAACCAACTGCGTAAGAGAATTAGGGAATGTGAAAGTGAGAACCAGGAAATACAAGAAGCCCACCAAAGGCTGATCGAAGAGTGGAAAGACATGGCTGTCCGCGCCAACAAGCGACTAGGATGCTTGGAGCAAGGTTTAGTGGAGCTAGAAGGGAAGTTCATCAAAAGGATTGACGATTGCCAAAATGCTGAAGGAAATGTAGGTGGACATCTTGCCAGAGCTTACTTGCTGCTGGGACTTCGTGAGATGGTGAAGCTGTTAGATGGAGCTAAAGATGCCGGGTCTGGGGAAGGTCCTTCTGGGACCAAGCAGTTAGGACTCTTTTCTTTTGCTTTAAAAATGTAATAAGGCCAATGGCCATTAGTGACATTTTATTTTCCGCTATTTTAGTGTCGTTTTGGGATTCATCTTATTTTTATCAATAAAATGAGGCACTTAGCATTATAAGTTCTCCAAATCAACTTGTCGCTAGGCCTACCTCTGGCACAACAAGGCACCCAAGTTAGGACACGATTTATATTCTTGCACTATGTGTTTTAATATTGCAATGTCTTCTCTCCTCATGACCCTCACTAACTTGTTACCTTGTTTTGTTTTTACATTTGTTTATTCCCCTCCCCAAAGGTTAGTTCGTGCACTCTGGCATCATCATCTTACTCCACAAGATCCAAGGGCCCCCCACCTCTTCCTCCTCCGAGTCCTATCAGAAACAAGAACAAGGGAAAGATGGAAGATTTGAATAACATCATAAAGAAGAACTCGGTTGAAAGGGTAGAGGTTCCTCAGGGTATTCAGGTTTCCAAGGAGAGTGCCTCCCAGCTCGAACAGAAGTTATTGAAATTTCAGGAAGAACTGGACCAAGTTCGGAACTTGGCAAACTTGTCATTTTCCCTCACTACCCCAGATGTCAACTTTCCCAACACTCAAAACCTGCACCTCCACAAAATATCCCGAAACCACAGAAATAACCTGCTCAACACTGCAACACATGCCACACTTCAAACAACACCCCACTGCTCATCCCTGAACCACTAAACACCGCAAATGATCATCTCTACAAAACTCCCATCTATGTGGAAACCATACCACACTATACTCAACCTATTTCAACCACACCCGAGTCTGATGACAAAGACTCTCTTATCAAGAATCTGGCCGCGGAACTCAAGAAGCTGACTAGCCGAGTCCAGGGTGTTAAAGGAAACAAGGGTATCGAGGGACTGAATTGTGAGGACCTTTGCATTCAGCCAGACGTCGAATTTCCCGAGGGGTATAAACCGCCCAAGTTTGAAATGTTTGATGGCACAAAGGATCCCAGAGTCCATTTGAGGACATACTGCGACAAGCTGGTCGGAGTAGGAAAAGATTCGCATGAAGCTCTTTATGAGAAGTTTGAAAGGGGATGCTCTATCTTGGTACATTAGCCAAGACCCCCAAGAAGTGGACGAATTGGGTAGGTATGGTGTCCGATTTCATGGACAGATTCAGATTCAACACGGAGAATGCGCCAGATGTATGTACATCCAAAATTTAAAGAAGAAACATACAGAGACGTTCTGCGAGTATGCTACTCGTTGGAGATCAGAGGCTGCCAATGTCAGACCTGCTTTGGAAGAAGAACAAATGAATAGGTTTTTCGTCCGGGCTCAAGACCCACAATATTATGAGAGGTTGATGCTAATTGAAAGCCAGAAATTTTCCAACATCATCAAGCTAGGGGAAAGAATCGAGGAAGGTATTAAAACTGGTATGGTCACTAACTTTGAAGCATTACAGGATACCAACAAGGCTCTGCAGTCTGGTGGCACGTCCAAGAAAAGGGATGTGAATGCCATAATGGTTGTACAGAGAACAAAATCCCCAATCAAATATCAAACTTACTCATTACCTCCACTCGCATATCAGCCTACCCCAAATTACCAGGCACCCTCACCCTCGTACCAAGCTCCACCGCCTATTTACCAATCGTCTCCACCTCCCACATATCAACCCACTTCACCCAGATACTCTCAACCCGCACCTGTCTACCAAGCCTACAACACTCAACCCTCTCACTATCAATCACCTCCCACTCACCAAAACTGCCCTAGACCTCGACCAAATTTCGACCGCAGACCTCCCAAACAATACACCGCCATTGCCGAACCAATCGACCAGCTGTATGAAAGGCTCAAAGCTGCTGGTTATGTCACTCCCATCCCTGCCATAAACCCCGAAAACCCCTCCCAATGGGTCAACCCAAACAAAACCTACCATTCCGGCATGAAGGGGCATACCATTGATGAGTGCCGCTCTCTGAAGGATAAGATCCAAGCTTTGATCGCCAACAAGATTATTGTGGCTAAGGAGCCTGCTCCAAACGTCCGCAACAACCATCTGCCTGACCACAAAGGTGGAGGCATTCACATGATAGAAATAGAGGATGATTGGGACCCCAAAAGGATTGATTGGATTGATCGCTGAAGGCGACGAGCCAAAGAAACCAACAGTCACACTTAATCCTATTGTAGTCCAGATCCAGCCTCCTGGAGATGCTGAAGTGAACATGTCCATACCACTTAAGTTCGAGGCACCTTCTTCTGCAAAGGCGCCAGGACCAATTGAGGTCGAGTTTGGGTCCCCAAAAGCACCTGCGCCATTTGAAGTTGTTGTGTTACCTTCCAAAGCAAGGGTACCCAGTCCTATAGCAATGTCGTCCATAGAACCATTCCATACGAAGGCCATCCCTTGGGATTACATAGCCGAGGCAAGAAGGAAAGGGAAAACCAAATCTGGAGAAGCAATTGCAGCATAGGGTATGACTAGAACCGGCAGGGTTTATACTCCAGAACATCTAGCTGAGTCCAGTAAGCAGGCCTCTGGACGACCAACCGTCACTAAAAACAGGCCTGATGATCTCTGAAGGAAGATGCAAGCCAAAGAGTATTCAGTCATCGATCAGCTGAACAAGACGCCAGCCCAGATCTCCATCTTAGCTCTGCTACAAAGCTCTGACGCACATAAGAATGCCTTATTGAAAGTGATGAGCGAGGCATATGTGCCCAGCAACATAACTGGAGGAGAAATGGCAAACATGGTAGGGCAAGTGTTGGAGAGTCACAAAATCACTTCCCACGAAGATGAGCTGCTACCAGAAGGGCTAAGCCACAACAAAGCGTTGCACATCACTGTGCAATGTGATGATTACTTCATCACCAGGATTCTGATTGACGGAGGGTCCAGCCTCAATATTTGTCCATTGGTAACTCTCAGAACATTTGGGAAAAGCCTGCATTAGATCAAGGATGGAGCCATCAATGTCAAGGCTTTCAATGGATCCTAAAAGTCCACTATTGGGGAAATCAGTTTGTGTCTGCAAATGGGACCGACTTGGTTCGACGTTGATTTTCAAGTGATAGACTTCCCAGCATCTTACAACTTGCTATTGGGACGGCCCTGGATTCATGTCGCTGGAGCAGTAGTATCAACCCTACACCAGGCAGTGAAGTTTGAATAGAATCACCAAGAGGTGATTATTCATGGCAACGGTAGTAATCCCATATACAGTCGCCAGACCATCCCGACGATCGGAGGAAGAAGGAAGATAGGCAGAGAAACTTACCACCACATTGAGAGAGTCAACGCCGTGGATAAGGATAAATGGCGGGATAACAAGATTGAAAGTATACAGAATTGGTGTGGATACGAACCTGGCAAGGGACTCGGCAAGAACCTCCAGGGAATCGCCAAACCTATCAAGCTGAAGAAACATGGTACTACTTTTGGTTTGGGATATGAATACACTTGGGAGGAGTTCAACCACTGGTCGCCACCATGGAGCAGTCCCTACTACCCACTGGAGCATCCGATACCTCGCTTGGAGCAGACTTTCCAGCCAGCCGATGTCATATATGGGTCGGAAGAAGCATTGGCAGCAATGAGAAATTTATTTTTGGAAGATGATAATATGGACTGTTGTGTCATTTTCAAGGGGAGGGGGAGGAAGGCCCTTCCATACAAGCTTTGAGCCGAGGAGCACGCCTCAACAATTGGTCCATCAGAACCACTAGAGCCCGGAAAGCTTCGGGGTAGCAAGGCTGAACAAAGCACCATGCATTATCTTTTATTTTTTCGCTAGTTGACTTTCTTTCCGCATTTTTTAGTTTCAAAATAAGAGCTCCAATGTTCAAAACAATTATGAAATTTATCAAAGCATTTCAGTTTCTTATAAATCTCGCTCTTATTACTTTTTTATCATTTACTTTATTTACACAGCATTACTATTACTTATCTTGATGAACCGATGATTGTGACATACAACAAGACAACGCAACAAACGGACATAGACTCAGAAGAGGATGATATACCAGAAGAGGTCGTTAAAGAGGTTGAGGACTTTGAGAATAGGCCTAAGTCTAACTTGGATGAGACTGAGATTGTCAACTTGGGAGATACAGAGAATGTCAAAGAAACGTGCATCAGTGTTCATCTGTCACCATCAGAAAAGAAAGAGTACACGAAATTTCTAAGGGAATATGAGGACATATTCGCTTGGTCGTATGATGATATGACCGGTCTCAGTACATCTATTGTAGCTCACAAACTGCCAACCGATCTGAATGTCCGCCGGTAAAACAGAAGCTCAGGAAGTTCAAACCTGACATGAGTTTGAAAATCAAGGAAGAAGTCACCAAGCAAGTCAAAGCCAAGGTTCTCAGGGTGGTCGAGTATCCAACATGGTTAGCCAATATTGTGCCAGTACCGAAGAAGGACGGGAAGGTTAGAGTCTGTGTCGACTATCGGGATCTCAACCGGGCCAGTCCGAAAGACGACTTCCCCTTGCCAAACATACACATCCTAATTGACAACTACGCCAAGCATGAACTGCAGTCGTTTGTTGATTGTTTTGCTGGGTATCATCAGATATGGATGGATGAGGAAGATGCTGAGAAAACGGCTTTCATTACGCCGTGGGGGATGTATTGTTACAAGATGATGCTGTTTGGGTTGAAGAATGCTGGGGCCACCTACATGAGGGCCATGACTACTATTTTCCATGACATGATACACAAAGAGATCGAGGTATATGTAGACGACGTCATCATCAAATCCAAGAGAGCCACTGACCACATGGAAGATCTGAGGAAATTCTTCAACAGACTAAGAAGGTACAATCTGAAGCTGAATCCCGCCAAGTGTGCATTTGGGGTTCCCGTCGGAAAACTACTTCGGTTCATTGTGAGTCGCCGAGGAATAGAACTGGATCCACCAAAGGTTAAGTCCATTCAAGAATTGCCACCGCCGAAGAACAAGAAGGACGTGATGAGTTTCCTGGGAGACTCAACTACATCAGTCGGTTCATAGCTCAGTCCACTGTCATTTGTGAGCCAATCTTTAAGATGTTGAAGAAAGACGCCGCAACCAAATGGACTGATGATTTTCAGAAAGCCTTCGACATAATCAAGGAATACCTGTCAACACCGCTAGTTTTGGTTCTGCCCAAACCAGGTAGACCTCTATTGATCTACCTTGCAGTATTGGATGGAGCATTCAGTTGTGTTCCAGGACAACATGACGAAACAGGGAGAATGGAGCATGCCATCTACTATCTCAGCAAGAAGTTCACCCCGTACGAGGCCCGGTATTCTCTATTAGAACGCACCTGTTGTGCTCTGACTTGGGTAGCTCAGAAGTTGAGGCATTATTTATGTGCCTATACTACTTATCTTATATCAAGAATGGATCCGTTGGAGTACATCTTTCAAAAGACCATGCCCACTGGCATGCTAGCCAAGTGGCAAATCCTACTGAGTGAATTTGACATTGTCTACGTAACTCAGAAGGCAGTCAAAGGACAAGCATTGGTATATCATCTCACTGCGAATCCCGTGGACGGATAATACGAGCCTCTAAAGACGTATTTCCTGGCGAAGAGGTATCTTTCATAGGAAAGGATATTGCAGAATCCTATGATGGTTGGAGAATGTTTTCCGATGGAGCAGCAAACTTCAAAGGAGTTGGCATAGGAGCAGTCCTGGTGTCAGAAACCGGCCAGCATTATCAGGTGTCCGCAAAGCTCAGATTCCCATGCACCAACAACATGGCCGAATAAGAAGCCTGCATCTTAGGGATCAAGTTGGCCATTGATATGAACATTCAGGAGGTGCTAGTGATTGGAGATTCATACCTGCTTATACATCAGGTCCGAGAAGAATGGGCAACCGAAAATTCCAAGATACTCCCTTATCAGCATCATGTACATGAGTTGAGGAAGAGATTCACAAAGACAGAGTTTCAGCATGTTCCCAGAGTACAGAATGAGTTTGCCGACGCATTGGCTACCCTATCATCTATGATTCAACATCCAGATAAGAACTTCATAGATCCTATTTCGGTGAAGATTCATGACCAACCAGCTTACTGTGCTCATGTCGAGGAAGAAGCAGACAGAAAACCGTGGTTTCATGATATCAAGGGGTATTTGACAACAGGAGAATATCCAGAACTTGCGAACGCTACTCAGAAGCGCACACTTCGAAGGTTATCCAATAATTTCTTTCACAGTGGAGGAATCCTGTATAGGAGGACTCCAGATTTGGGATTACTAAGGTGTGTCGAAGCAAAGGAAGCATCTAGGCTATTAGAGGAAATTCATGCAGGGACCTGCGGTCCACATATGAATGGCTTTGTCTTAGCCAAGAAAATACTCCGGGCAGGTTATTTGTGGATGACTATGGAAACAGACTGCATCTAGTATGTCCGAAAGTGTCATCATTGTCAGATACATGCAGACATGATAAAGGTGCCTCTTAATGAGCTTAATGCAACAAGTTTACCATGGTCGTTCGCCGCTTGGGGAATGGATGTTATCGGACCTATCGAGCCTGCAGCTTCAAACGGGCACAGGTTCATTCTAGTGGCAACCGATTATTTCACCAAATGGGTTGAAGCAGCATCATATAAGGCAGTGACTAAGAAATTCATGGACGACTTTGTCCGCGGCCGTATCATTTGTCGGTTCGGCATCCCAAAGTGTGAAACATCCCAAAGTGACCTGATGAAAGCAATGTGTGAAACATTCAAGATCAAACACAAGAATTCTATAGCCTACAGGCCTCAGATGAATGGAGCTGTAGAAGCGGCCAACAAAAATATCAACAAGATACTGAGGAAAATGATAGAAAAGCATAAGTAGTGGCATGAGAAGTTATCATTTGCCTTATTGGGATAACGTACCACAGTTCGCACATCAACCGGGGCAACTCCCTATATGTTGGTTTATGGTACAGAGGCAGTCATTCCCGCTGAGGTGGAAATTACCTCCTTGAGGATTATATAGGAAGCGGAACTTCACGATGCAGAATGGGTAAAAAGTCACTACGAGCAGCTAGCTCTTATAGATGGGAAGAGAATGAATGCAGTTTGCCATGGTCAATTGTATCAGAACATAATGTCTAGAGCCTTCAACAAAAGAGTCATGTCGAGACAGTTTACACCAGGACAGCTGGTGTTAAAGAAAATATTTCTACATCAAGATGAATCTAAAGGGAAATTCTCTCCTAACTGGCAAGGTCCGTACATGGTTTATCGAGTTCTAACCGGAGGAGCCCTTATACTTGCAAAAATGGACGGAGAAGTCTGGCCAAATCCGATCAATTCGGATGTAGTGAAGCAATACTATGTGTAACCATTTATGATTTCTTTATGATGTAATTTGAACTACGCCTGATCTGATTCCCGTTTAAGAGGGGATACGTAGGCAGCCCTATGGGTTCGGTCACAATTCAATAAAATTTTCATTTCCCCCCGCTATTGGAAACTGGGGTAGAATTTTGAGGAGGACCCTCAAAATTCCGAAGTTGATTTCAGTCATTTATCGCATGCAGCCGTCAGAAGCACAAGCCCAGTAAACTGGGGCAGAATTTTGAGGACCCTCAAAATTCCGGAGCAAGAGAGGTTGCAATGTCTTGAACCGCGTCGCAGTAGTTGGTTCATCTAAAGAAAACAATTTTCAACTATGTATTTATGGTACATTTTTTACTAAACCAGGCATGACTATTACCAAGTTGCTTTGTTTAGCAACACTACCCCAATGATACACAACGCCAAGCAGGACGAGCGAAATCCACGAGAAAACGGACTAACCTTTCCCCCCTTTACAAAACTCACGATTTTTGGATGCAGGCACCCAAGTCGCAAAATCATCGGATACTTACACACCCGCACTTTTCAAGAATACAACTCTCAGAATCACCACCTATTTACAATTGCTATCCGCACACGACATCCTCGGCAGCCACAATAACGCAATCAGCTATCAGCTATCATCTATCGGCTAAGAGATTTCATTACTATTCGCCTTTTTATTTCCCTGCATTGCATAAGGCTACCTTTCTGCCTTCCGAGGTTAAGCTCTACCTCCATCTGCATTTCTCTACATTGCATAAAGCTACCTTTCTGCCTTCCGAGGTTAAGCTCTACCTCCATCCTGCATTTCTCTACATTGCATAAGACTACCTTTCTGCCTTCCGAGGTTAAGCTCTACCTCCATCCGCATTTCTCTGCATTGCATAAGGCTACCTTTCTGCCTTTCGAGGTTAAGCTCTACCTCCATCTGTATTTTTTTGCATTGCATAAGGCTACCTTTCTGCCTTTCGAGGTTAAGCTCTACCTCCATCTTGCATTTCTCTACATTGCATAAGGCTACCTTTCTGCCTTCCGAGACTAAGCACTGTCTCCATCCTGCATTTCTCTGCATTGCATAAGGCTACCTTTCTATCTTCCGAGGTTAAGATCTACCTCCATCCTACATTTCTCTGCATTACATAAGGCTACCTTTCTGCCTTCCGAGACTAAGCACTGTCTCCAACCTGCATTTCTCTGCATTGCATAAGGCTACCTTTCTGCCTTCCGAAACTAAGCACTATCTCCATCCTGCATTTCTCTGCATTAAATAAGGCTACATTTCTGCCTTTCGAGACTTAGCACTGTCTCCATCCTGCATTTCTTTGCATTGCATAAGGCTACCTTTCTGCCTTTCGAGACTAAGCACTGTCTCCATCCTGCATTTCTCTGCATTGCATAAGGCTACCTTTCTGCCTTCCGAGATTAAGCACTGTCTCCATCCTGTATGGCTGAAATATCGCCACTTTATTTCTCTTGCATGGCTGAAATATCGCCACTTTATTTTTTCTTGCACGGCTGAAATACCGCCACCTTTTATTTACATCTTGCATCGGCTGAAAGATCGCCACCTTCTGCATTTCATGGACTGAAAGATCGCCACTTTCTCCATTTCATGGGCTAAAAGATCGCAAAATTGTCCAAAGGCATCATTGTTCGGAGGCACCATTTTCATAGCCCGAGAACGTCGTGCCATAGCCTGAGGACCTCATTTTATCTTTTGTATATCATTATTCAAAGGCATCATAGTTCGGAGGCATCATTCTCATGGCCCGAGAACATCATTTCATGGCCTGCGAATCCTTTATTATACGCTTCATGGCCCAGGTGATGTTCCAAACGTCAATACCATAGAAGACGGGGGGGGGGGTGATTTGTGTGGTACCTAATTTTCAATCTAGAAGAACCTGGTTCTTCTAGGTGTTCTAACTACTACTGTTGCGGAATTAAAAGTACAGAAAATAAAGAACACAGAGATTTTTACTTGGAAAACACCTGGCTCAAAAGGTGAAAAAACCACGACCTACTACTCAATTGGATTTTCCCAAACATCCACTAAAATCAATGAGCCAAAACAGCATTTACAAAACTCTTGTAAACCTAAGGATTAACTCTAATCCCTTTGTAGCACACAACCTCAACTATTGCGGTAAAACCTAGTTAGCCTATAACTTGATCACTCAAAATACCTATTACAAATACTTCTACAAAAAGCTGAAAGGTAAAACTTTAAACCACCTATTACAATTGAACTAGAATAAGAATAAACACAATGGAACTGGTTCTTCTATCTCGTTCAACTAGCTTCAGGAGTGCACACTTAAATCTTACATAAATTTCTTGCAAAATTGCCTTGCTCTTTTGCTCTCAATTTAGTTTAACTTCTGCGTATGTGCAATACCTATTAAAGAGAACAATCACAGTTATTTATTGAGTTAGTAGTCAGAGTTTGATTGAGACTCAATTGTTGATCTTCCATCGAAGTTGAGTCCTTGAACAATACAAACTCCAACCCTATCCTTGATCCGGATTGTGTTCTCTTCTCATAAGGAGACTTCTTCTCCTTATCCAATATGCAACCTTTTCGATCAGTTCAGGAGATATTGCTGCTTGATCCTTGAGACTTATCTCCTTCACGTGCATCTCACATGTATAGGTTGATAAACACTGTGTCTCACAAGATGGACCTGGACTGAGTTCATTTGTCAATCTTCAAAACTTCATCTGAACTTGGGCCAACAAATTCCCCCTTTTTAATGATGACAAACTCTGTGCTTTTACTGATCAGAGAACTTGTGGAACTCAGCTTAATCATCAACACTTTAACTTAGAAATTTTAACTTATCATCAAGGACCATATTTAATCAGGTTATAAATATCACATTATTCAGAATAACTAGTAAAGCACAATATCTCTTCCCCCTTTTGGCATCATCAAAAAGTTGCTTATATTGTGAATCCCATATTTTAGTAATTACTCTTGGCCACTGGGGCAACTGCAAATGAAAATATGGTTCAGTTAATCAATAATCAACTTAACAAAAATTAACTATTAAGATCAGAATCTTCATAGAACAAGAGAAAAAGCAAATTGTCATTGATTAGGAGATGTTTCTACAACCAGACCACAAAAAGAAAGAAAAACATCCAACCATGAACAACAAAAACAGAAAAAACCCCGAATCTGGGTCACTGGGGGGAGGGGGGGTTCTAGACTGGTTCAAAAGACAGGAACTGGAAGACCTAAGGCTTGGAGGAACTAGACGGTTGGGATTGGAGAAGATTGAGCATATTCTGAAGCATCCCTTCACTCTTTTCTTTTTCCTTTGCTAGCTCAGCTTTAAGGCCATCTCTCTCATTTTCCAGTTCAGCAACACGAGCCTGGAGCCTAGCAATTTTAGCATCTTTAGTTCCACATTCTTGAACCAAGGCCCTAACCTTGCTGTTCACAGGAGTCTTCAGAGATGAACCAGGTTCAATTGGGGCTACACTGAGTAGATAGTCACAAGCCTGTAGAGTTTTGACACCACAATACTCCTTGGTGGATGCCATCTCTCATTTCTTCAAAGGCACATTCAGCCTATCCAGAACAGTAGTCAGTATAAACCCATATGGAGTAGCATGAGCCTTGGAGCCATTTATGACCCTATCTAGCAGTTTGACAATAAAAGCAGGCCAGTTAATCTGTGTTCCTCTCACAAGGCACTCCATAAGGACTAAATCCATGTAGTTGGCAGTATGCCTTCTCTCCTGTCTGAACAGCAAGCACTTGTTAACAAACTCAAATAGCACCTTGTGCTCAAGCCTCATCTTACTTTTCTGCACAAACCTAGACTAAGGCACATCTTCAGCATTCTGAGTATCACAAAAAAATTTGGTGATTTGGAGAGCAGTAGGAAGAGAATCTAGACAAGGACACCTCTGCCTGGTATAGTCATCATAACCCTCACTGGGTATGTCTAGAATCTCACCCAATTTAGGTACATCAAACTGCACCTTTACTCCCTTCACCAAGCTGGTGACTACCCCATTTTTCACAGTGGCATTGGCCATGAACTCAATCAGCTCCTTCCTGGCCAGCCTCCCATATATTTGAAGGACCATGTCCTTCCACCCTTGTGCATCTAGGGCATCCACCAATCTTCTCATACCTAGCTCATCTAGGTATTTCAACAACCTGCCTTTCAAAAATTTTCTCCTGCCAAAGATGGCAAATCTATCCTATTCTTTCTCAGACTCCTCCTCTTCTTCTTCTTCTCCACTCCATTCTTCTTCTTCTTCAGTAATTTTTACTTGTTTCCCTTTCACTGCAGTTCTGGTTCTTTTGGCTAAGGAGGGTTCAGTAGATACAGGTTTAGAAGACTTCTTTGAAGAAGTCTTAGATCTTTTTGGTTTGGGAGTGGGAACCTTCACAGTTGTACCTATCTCTTGATGCATCAGTTCCATCTCCTCCTCTTCCTCTTCTGCA
This sequence comes from Nicotiana attenuata, assembly GCF_001879085.1. Classification (NCBI taxonomy): domain Eukaryota; kingdom Viridiplantae; phylum Streptophyta; class Magnoliopsida; order Solanales; family Solanaceae; genus Nicotiana; species Nicotiana attenuata. The sequence goes on from NW_017672274.1 coordinate 130,869, forward strand.
GCCTTAGAGCTTTCCACAACTTTAGCCTTTCCCTTCTCCTTCTTCTTTTTCCTGCTTTCTTCCAGAGTTTTTTGCAACTCTGCCTCACTTTGTTTGACCCTGCTTCAGTAGCTCTTCCCTTTGGTACTGAAGGGACAGTAGACTTAGGGGACGACACTTTGGTTTTCTTTGTTGGCTTGGAAGCAGTTGGAGCCTTTTGTGAAGAAGCTTTACGCTTCTTTGGATCATAGCTGGCTCCAACCTTTTTCAGGATGTCAGTTAGGGTTTCCTCAACAAATGAACAGGTTCATCTTGTTGCTCGCTCAGATGAACAAGACCTTCAGCAGCCTCCCCAGAGCCACTTCCCCCTGACTTGTTGCCACTCTCCTCCACACCTCCACAGATAGCCAGAACTTTTTCTTTCTTTTTACTTCCCCTTCTACTAGACTCAGACCCCTTTACATCTTTCATAGAACCAACCAGAACAAACCTATTATCTACCTTTTCTATTACATCAGAGAATACCAAGCAAGTATTTACCTCACCGGGGGTTTCTTGATTCTTGTCAGTGTTAGAATACCCATGTTCTTCACCTTCGCTGGCAGAGATAAAAGTTTCAGACTCAGAGGTGGAGTCAGATTCCTTAGCAGAACCTTCCTTCTTCTGGCTAGCCCTCAATTTCTCATTTAGAGCTTTTCTCAGAGAACCAGAAGATACAGTTTTTCTGGCTAACATTTTCTACCGGCGAAACATAGGTTTTGGGGTTTCACTAGGGGTGTAGACGAAGATGTATTAGGAGATACTGGTGGGGAAGGGCCTAGATTATCTTGAGGATTTGTCATGGTGAATTATTTCTGGAGAATTTTGGGAATTTTGGAGAGAAAGAGGATGATTAGAGTTTGGGGAGGGATTATTGACGGTTATGGACTTTAAAGAGGGATGTGGTGTGTATTTAAAGAAGATTATTATTAATTGCAGTAACGGCAGCTTTTTGCAGGAGTTAATTAGAAGTCTAATCACTTTAGAATTCCGGTCTCTTAGTGATTAATAGGCGACGCTAGTTTTTAGGCAAAAATCTCGTTTTCTTTAGAGTTCCAGGAGAATGAAACTGGTTCAATGCTCAACGGATAGAATTTTTGGGAGTTTAGTGAAAATAGGACTTCTGCTCATGATTGGAAAATTAATCCTTCTAATTGTGCAAAGTATAGAAACATACCTGAACTTTGTCATGAGCATATACTGATGAACCAGGTTCTTCAAGTAGAACTTCTCTTGAACATGCCTCAAATGTCAGAATAGAAAAAGACTTTGTAAGAGATCAGTGAGTCATATAAACACATGTCACAAGAGTATACTAATTAAAGTATGAGACTGAGTAAGAATTAGTCTAGATATTTACACAAAGTTAAGAACTTCTAACCAAAATAAACATTTTTTTTTCATGTTTCCTTTTTTTCATTGTGCATTCTGAACTGAACCTTTTAGGTGATCTTAATCATCCCTAATTCCAACCTGTTCCTCTCAAAGTATTCTCTACTAAGTGCTTTAGTGAAGATGTCAGCTATTTGTTTATCAGTAGCACAGAATTCTATTGAAATCAAACCTTTCTCATAGTTATCTCTTAAGAAGTGGTGTCTAACATCTATGTGCTTGGTCCTTTTATGATGAACAGGGTTCTTTGCCATACTTATAGCACTAGTGTTATCACAGAATATTGGTATACATCCCACTTCAATTCCAAAATCTACCAACTGTTGTTTGATCCATAGCAATTGAGCACAACAAGAAGCATCAACAACATATTCAGCTTCAGTAGTAGATAGGGCTACTGAATTTTGCTTTTTGGTAGCCCATGATACAAGACATGAACCAAGGAAGTGAGCCATACTTGAGGTGCTCTTCCTATCCACTAGGAAACCTGCATAATCAACATCAGCATATCCTACTAGATTGAAATTACTACCTTTGGGATACCAAAGACACAAATCAGTGGTGCCTTTCAGATATCTCAATATCCTCTTGACAGCAGTCAAGTAAGGCTCTTTTGGATTTGCCTGAAAACGAGCATAAAGCCCTACACTGAAAACAATGTCAGGTCTGCTGGCAGTAAGATACAAGAGTGAACCAATCATACCCCTATGGAACTTTTGATCTACTGATGAACTAGGTTCATCAACATCTAATTCAGTGGCAGTTGCAATATGTGTATCTATTTCTTTAGAATCCTCTATTTTAAACTTTTTGATTAGTTCTTTTGTATACTTCTGCTGATGGATCATGGTTCCATTTGGACTTTGTTTGATCTGCAAACCTAAGAAGAAGTTAAGCTCACCCATCATGCTCATTTCAAACTCACTCCCCATTAGTTTTTCAAAGTCCTTACTCAACCTATCAGTAGTGGCCCCAAATATTATGTTACCTTTTTCCCTTAAGAACAAGGTACTGTCAATTTTACCTCTTTTGTAACCATGCTCCAGTAGGAATTTTGATAGCCATTCATACCAAGCTCTTGGGGCCTGCTTGAGCCCATATAGAGCTTTGTCTAACTTGTACACATGCTCAGGACATTTCTTGCTTTCAAATCCTGAAGGTTGTTTCACAAATACTTCTTCCTTTAGGTAGCCATTTAGGAAGGCACTTTTGACATCCATCTGATGGAGAGTGAATTCCATGTGTGCTGCAAAGGCTATGAGGAGTCTGATTGCCTCTAGTCTTGCAACTGGAGCAAAAGTCTCATCATAGTCAATGCCCTCCTCTTGGCTGTAGCCTTGAACCACCAACCTTGCCTTGTTTCTTGTAACTGTTCCATTTTCATCAAGTTTGTTCCTGAAGACCCATTTTGTGCTAATGACTGATCTGTCCTTGGGTCTTGGAACTAGATGCCAAACTTGACTTCTTTCAAATTGTTTGAGTTCATCCTGCATTGCATTCACCCAATCTGCATCCTGCAAAGCCTCAACAACATTTTTAGGTTCAATAAGAGATAGAAAAGCATAAAACGCACACAGATTCTTTAGTTGAGATCTAGTTTTGACTACAGATGTTGGATCAGTAATGATGTTCTCAATGGGATGAGAACTTTGATACTTGTGAGATTTCACAACCAACTGGTTCTACTAGAAGTTTCTCCTTTGTTTTGTTGCTGAGGAACAGGTTCATGAACAGGTTCTTTTAGGGAATTTGATTTAATTTCTCCTTGATTAGTTCCCCCTGTCAGGTTACCCTAAGTGGAAGGACCTGTTCCATCACCTGTTCCTTCATTTGATGCCACTTTGACTTGTGTTGGAGATTCAGTCAATTCTTTTACCAATCCAATGGCTTCATCTTCATGTTCATGTCTCTCAGAGAGAATGTTAGTTTCATCAAATACAACATGCACATTTTCTTCTACACACGAAGTTCTTTTATTGAACACTTTATATGCTTTGCTATGTGAAGAATATCCCAAGAATACTCCCTCATCACTTCTGGGATCAAACTTACCTAGGTAGTCTTTTCCATTATTGTGCACATAACACTTGCAACCAAATGCCCTAAGAGGGGATATATTTGGTTTTCTCCCTTTAAGTAACTCATAGGGAGTTTTCTCTACAAGAGGTCTAGTCATGCATCTATTGATTATGTAGCATGCAGTGTTTACAGCCTTTGCCCAGAAGCTGTGAGGTAGTTTACTAAAAAGAAGCATGGTCCTTGCCATATCCTCAAGGGTTCTGTTCTTCCTTTCAACTACTCCATTTTGCTGAGGGGTCCTAGGGGCAGAGAAGTTATGATCTATACCATTTTCATCACAGAATTCAGCAAACTTTGCATTTTGAAATTCAGTTCCATGATCAGACCTAATGGATGCAAGTTGATTTCCTAATTGTTTCTGAGTTTTCTAACAAAGGCAATAAACATTTCAAATGCTTCATCTTTAGATGTCAGAAATAGTACCCAGGTAAATCTAGAGTAATCATCGAAACCATTACATATTTCTTTTCACATCTGCTCATGGTTCTCATTGGACCACAAAGATCCATATGAACTAGTTCCAACGTCTTGGACGTACTTACCATTTTCTTGGATTTGAAAGATGACTTTACCTGCTTCCCCCTTGCACATGCCTTACATACTCTGTCTTCCTTGAACTTGATGTTAGGTAACCCTATCACCAAGTCCTTAAAGACTAATTTGTTTAGCCGATTTAGACTGGCATGACCAAGTCTTTTGTGCCACATGAGGGGATCATTAACTAACACACTTAAGCAAGTGAGTTCGTTTTCTGAAAGAGTTGAAAAATCTACAATGTAAATATTGCTAACTCTTTTTCCCTGCAAAATAATCTTGTCAGTGGTAAGGTTAATCACAAAGCATTTGGTAGAGGTGAAAGCTACAAAATTACCTCTGTCACACAGTTGTGATACACTTATTAGGCTATATTTCAAGCCATCTATCAAGTAGACATTCTCAATAGAATGAGAGTCTGTCTTACCTACCTTTCCAACCCCAATGATCTCACCTTTCATTCCATTACCAAAGGAGACATTACCTCCTTTTAGGTCCTCAGGTGAAAGGAACTGGTCCTTATTCCCAGTCATATGTTTTGAGCAACCACTATCCATATACCATATTTGGCTCATCCCTTTTACTTGGACCTGCAAAAAGAAATCAGGGGTTAGTCTTAGGAACCCAAACTAGTTTGGGTCCCTTTCTATAGGAAAAGATGAATCAGATTCTTTCTTGCCCAACCAGGCAGCTTGTGTTTCTCTTGAACAAAAGCTTTGTTCTTTTGACTGGCCTTTTCTTTTGCATTGCATTCATTTTTGTAATGGCCAGTCTTGCCACAGTGTGTGCAAATTTTATTCTCAGGAAGTGTGAGGTACTTGCTTTTAGGGTCCCATTTTGGAGCTTGAGTCCCATAACCAAGTCCTCTTTTGTTGCTACTATGATGTTCTTGCAACCAAGAGAGTGCATCAGAAGCCTTGTTCCATTTGCAAGTTCTGTCTAGTTCATGTTTCACCTTTCCTAGATCTTCTTTTAGGACTTTGATCAATTCATCTTTCTTATACAACTCATCTTTCATTTTTCCTAAATTTCTTCTAGAGTGAGATATGAGTGATCAGCCTTCTTCTTTCCTGTTCCTAGTTTCAGTTTTAGGTTTTCAGATCTAAGTTCTAGAACACTGTTGTCAAGTTCAAGAACCTGGTTCTTCAACTCAGCATTTTTGTTATCACTCTCATCAGCCCTAGACTCTAGACTTTTGCATTTTGCTTTTAGGATAACACATTCCCTAGACAGAACTTCCTTCTCATTGTTAACTATCTCAGACTCATCAATGAAGTCTAATAATAGCTCAGCCAGCCTTTCTTTAGACAAAAATTTAATCTTGTCTTTGAGATGCTGAATACTTACCTCTTGTTCATCATCTGATTCTCCGATGACCATAAGAGCTTGCTCATCTTCGGCTTCATCTTCTGAGTCCTCATCTGAAGTTTCACCCCAGGCAGCAACCATAGCCTTAGTTGACCCTTTGTTTCTTCTTGGTTGAACTTGTTCCTTCTTCCTGTTTCTTCTTTCTGCCCTTTCTTTCTTCCATTCAATCTCCCATTGAGGACAGTTCTTGATCATGTGATCAGTCTTACCACATTTGAAGCGGCCCTCATTTATCTATTTCTCAGGGGCCCTAGGTTTGTTGAAAGTTGTTCCTCTTGAAGAACCCTTTCCTCTCATCAGATACTTTTTGAAGTCCCTAGTGATCATGGCCATTTAATCATCCTCCAGATCTGAACCTTCAGAGATTCTGAGAGCCTGACTTCTTTCCTTCTTGGGAGCATCCATCTTCATGGTTTACCTTCTCAATTCATAGGCAATAAGATTTCCAATCAGTTCATCCAGCTTGAGGGTAGCAGTATTCTTAGATTCCTGAATAGCTGTGATTTTGCTTTCCCAAGCAACTGGCAGAACTCTTGTCAAGATTTTCTCAATCTTGTCTTCTTCCAGAATAATCCTTCCAAGAGACTTAAGTTCATTTGTTAGTGTGGTGAACCTAGTGTACATCTCTTGGATGGTTTCTCCTTCCTTCATAGTAAAATTCTCATATTGAGAATACAACAATGTTCCTCTGGACCTCTTTACTTGAGGTGTTCCTTCATGAGCCACTTGCAAGGTATCCCAGATTTCCTTGGCAGAATTGCACCTTTGGATCCTGCTGTACTCATCTGGACCAAGTCCACACACAAGCCATTTCTTGGCCTTAGCATTCTTTTCCAACTTCTTTAAGTCTTCAGCAATGCAATCAGCTCTTGTTTTTGGCACCTCCAATCCTTCAACAGTCTTCTTAGTTGTTGCTAGAGGACCATCAGTGACTATGTCCCAAAGTTCATAGTCCTCTCCCATGATATGATCCCTCATTCTATTCTTCCACCAGGAGTAGTACAGACCATTGAAAAGTGAAGGCCTAGTAGTGGATTGCCCTTCCCAATTACCAGGTGGTGCACGCATGTTGATCTTTCCTAAGGTGTTAGCCTCTGCAAGGATAACCTGCTCTGATACCAATTGATGTTCCAAATGTCAATACCACACAAGAGGGGGGTGATTTGTGTGGTACCCAATTTTTCGATCTAGAAGAACCTGGTTCTTATAGGTGTTCTAACTACTACTGTAAAGTACAGAAAATAAAGAACATAGAGATTGTTACGTGGAAAACACCTGGCTCAAAAGGTGAAAAAACCACGACCTACTACTCAGTAGGATTTTCCCAAAACATCCACTAAAATCAATGAGCCAAAACAGCATTTACAAAACTCTTGTAAACCTAAGGATTAACTCTAATCCTTTGTAGCACACAGCCTCAACTATTGCGACAAAACCAAGTTAGCCTATACTTAGATCACTCAAAATACCTATTACAAATGCTTCTACAAAAAGCTGAAAGGTACAACTTTAAACCACCTACTACAATTGAACTAGAATAAGAATAAACACAATGGAACTGGTTCTTCTATCTCGTTCAAGTAGCTTCAGGAGTGCACACTTAAATCTTACATAAATTGCTTGCAAAATAGCCTTGCTCTTTTGCTCTCAATTTAGTTTAACTTCTGCATATGTGCAATACCTGTAAAAGAGAACAATCATAGTTATTTATTGAGTTAGTAATATGAGTTTGATTGAGACTCAATTGCTTATCATCCATAGAAGTTGAGTCCTTGAACAATACAAACTCCAACCCTATCCTTGATCCGGATTGTGTTCTCTTCTCCTAAGGAGACATCTTCTCCTTATTCAATATGCAACCTTTTCGATCAATTCAGGAGATATTGTTGCTTGATCCTTGAGATTTATCTCCTTCACATGCATCTCACATGTATAGGTTGATAAACACTGTGTCTCACAAGATGGACCTGGTCCATGACTGAGTTCATTTGTCAATCTTCAAAACTTCATCTGAAATTGGGCCAACACCAGGACGTCATGGTTCGAGGACGTCATCCTAACCGTCCGAAGACAGCATTCATGGTCCAATAGGAATTTGCATCACGTTTAAATTTACGCACAATATATGTTGGTATTATTCATTTACAGGTACACCGGCTAGCAACGGCCGTCTCAGAAGGAACATTCCCGCTCCAGTTCCCGCAGCCTATCAGACTCTGACCATCTTTCCCAACCTGGACATCGCATCCGCTTTTCGAAAATCTCCATCGGCATATTCCGCCGATGGATCCTGAACTACATATGGCCTGATTCTTGTAGTACCACAGATAAGTAGGCAGCTCAGGAACCAGAGCTCGGTCAAAATTCTTCAATCGTTTCATCCGGTCAAAATTGGCCATCATATCTTTACCCGACAACTCTTTCATCCTTCCCGGGTAAATAGGGGCAGCTGTTGACACCCAATTTTTTCCTATATATTTTTATATACAAAATACTTTCAAAATAGCATGTGTATGCATATATAAGCATGCCCAAGGGTTTTGGAATTTTTCCTAATTTTTAAAGATTTTTATAATCAATCTATTATCTATTTCTAGCCGTACAAAATCCAATAATTGTTCCAAAAATTATCATTTTGGTGAATAATTTATTTCTCTTCTCACATTTACACCAAAATATAATTAAGGTGATTTTTGTACATTTTTATAAATCTATTTAGTATTTTTAAAGCTAAATTGCATATAATTACAATTATAGCCTATTTTACGATTGACAGCATTTTACAATTATAAAATCATTTCCAGTATTTCTAGATTAATATTTATATATTATTAATTAGTTCAGTGCTTTTAATTTATTTTTAAAATCATTTTAACTATTTTTGTAAAATAAAAAGGGGAAAATTGGCTATTTAACACATAGCCCATTTCTATTTCAATTTTAGCCTCAATTTGACCCCCAATTCCGCCCAAATCAAAAATAACCCAATTTCAATTTTAACCCGACCCCTGACCCGATTTTAAACCCATCCGACTTCCCCTTTAATCCTGGTCGTTGATCATTTTGATCCACGGCCATGATTCTTTCTTTCCTTTTTAATTCACAAACCCACATAAACCTAATTCATTTGTATCAAAGACGCCGGCTTTGAACTCTTCGTCTCTAAACTCTCTCTAGCCTCTCCGAAACCCTAGCCATCTCCTACCTGTTTCTACCATGTTTCCACCGGAATCCATGGCACTCCAGGCTAGGATGGCCTGTGCTCACTCTCTCTCACCGTTAAACCTAAGCTACTCGAAGTTTGGAGGACCGACTTCAATGGCTCTCTTTAGATCTGTCTCAGATCTATAGATCTATGGCCTCTCCGACCATTATTCCGGCATGATTCAATCAATATGAATCTCTTCGACTCAGGATCCGACTTTCCTCAAGACCTTTCTCATTCTAGGGTTTTCTCTGCAACTCTAGGCCATCTGAGGTTCTGTACTTGTCTATTTCTTTAGATCTATGACATGCCTGGTCTTTACTTGACGTTTTAAAGGTTTTCCCCAAATTTCTTTTTCAAAATCGTTCGATTTCGATTTTTAGGGTTTCTGAAAATTTCTTCGAATATTTTTTTCTGATTTTTTCTGTTCTCTATTCATGTGTGTTTATCTATGTTAGGCTTGTATGCTTTCTTTTCTATTATGCTTGAGTTTGCTCTCTTGTTTTTGTACTTGCATGATTTCCGTGTTGTTTTCCTTATTCTTTGTTATATGTGTTTATGTTTGAGCTCCTTGATTTTGTTCACCTTACTGATTTTTTTTTGTGTTCCTGCTAAGCATATCTTCTCTACTGTTGTTTAAAAATGCATATCATCTCTTTCTTCTGAACTTGTTTAAGGGAAGAGGTTAGTGGAAGAGATCATCTTTCCGGGGTTGGAGTCACCGAAGTGGACGATAGGCAAGAGAAGACGGAGGAGTGGACCTGACAAGCATAAGATTCAACCCCAAGTTTTCTCAGACTTGTTCTCATGACTTTGAATTAGTGTTCTTTCTATCGTGTGTGTTTGCCTCTCATAAGTCTATGAAAGAGAATTCTGAGCCTCTTTCAATGACCTGTTTCTCACCTCTGACTCAATTGGAAACCCTAGGATTTGGGGGTCTTCTTTGGGTAATTGGTATTAGGGTTCCACTTTGGGACCCTAGGCTTTCAGATTCACTATGAGCCTGTAATTGAAATTGAATCCCTTTTGCTTGTGACTCTGAGGCTTTCAGTGTTAAACTCTTTTTCTATAGTAAATGATTCTTTTTTGTTTGATCTGTGTGCTTTATATATGAAAAATTCCTCTTTCAAAAAGGTTTTCACCAACCAAGTGATTGATTCTGAAATCCCTTTAATAAAGCTAATGATTTGTCACTGATTTTTTTTCCTTCGATTGAACCTCCTTTACCCTACTGGCTGTTTATTTGATCCTTTTGTGTAAAAATCCCATGCTTGTGATGTTTTCCTTAAATACATGATCTTTTGTATTCCTTCAATAATTCTGTACCAATTTTTGAATTATTCTTTCCTTAATTACTTTGGATTCCCTATGATTACAATTGGATCCGGGATCCTCTTGGTTGATTTTCAAACTGATGCCCTATTTTTACTTTATAAATACACTGTTATTTCAACTTTCCTTAATTACCCACTATGTATTTGGCCTTGTTTATGCACTATGTGGTTTCTTTGCCCTAATCAGCCTTACTGAATTGATTTCTTTTCCTTATTCTGCCCTTACTAGCCGTTTGAACTAGACTCCTTAATTAAAGGAGTCCAGTTGTCTTAATTGACACTAATTGATTGCTATTTCCATGTTTGTGCACTCTTTGCCTATGTACTACTTGTTTTCAAAACTATATAAAGACATGTCTTCCCTCTTTGCAAACACACCGAGATTCACACGAACGAAAAAACACTTCCAATTCAATACTGCTACATCACCTTCACTACTAGTCTTCTAATTCAGTACTTGCACACTTGCAATACTGTTTTGAATTCAACACTTTGCTTGCTTGAGATCTTTTGGAATCACTTTGTTTGCAACTTGGCTCTCTCAAGGCTACTGTTTTCTTACTTATTTTCCTTTGAAACAGGTATGTCTTTTATTTAAATTTTCTGCCTCACCCCTGTGTGTTTACTTTATAGTTTCAGCCTTTTTGTTCACTTTACTACTCATGTTCAGTAATTTGTGCTAATTATGTTCCTTCCTTTCTTCTGTTTCTATTGTGAATCCCTACCCCTATCCCCTTCTATGTGCTTGACTTAAGGTCTAGTCCTGGCAGTATCCTAATTACTGCGTAGGCCATAACCTGATCCACAATGGATCCTGACTCTTAATTTTGGCTAATAGGCTGGTCAGAGGTGTGCCAGCATTCCCAATTGCTGGGCATAACCACCAGCCTACCATGGCTCTCCCTGATTCCCTTCCCCCTATGCACTTACACTTATTCTTAGACTTTTAAGTTCTGCCCCTCTCTTATGAGCCTTGCTTTGGGACCTTGAGCTCCCTTTGAACTTGGACATCTGAGGGCTGGCATTTCCACACTACACTATGATCTTAATTCTGCAATGTGTTTGGGGTGTAAGCACTGCCCGGGGCCCTTTAAGACTCTTGGGAACTTTGGCACATCCCAAATATGAGAAAGTCTTCTGGAAATCTGATCCTGGAAGTTGGTTTATCTCATATTGTTGAGCTTTGAGTCTGAATTAGGCTGTTTGGATGTAGCTGGAGCTTCTTATGTAATTTTACCTTTTCTTTTTCTGATTCATTCGGATTTGTAATAATTTGTAATAACTATTGGGGATGGCTAGTGGAAAAGGGATGTGGATGAATGCATGCAAAGGGTAGAAAACTTGCCTGTAGGTTATTTATAATTTCTGCATTCTGCATTTTAGAACTCATGCCTATAAGTTTTTTTTTCTGCAGTTCTGCACTTCTGCATCGTAGAAATTATGCCTATAAGTCTTTCTGCACTTCTGCATTTTAGAACTCATGCTTATAAGTTCTGCATTTCTGCATCTTAGAAGTTATGCCTATAAGTTCTGCATTTAGAAAGCATGATCTTAGGTTTTTCTGCACCTCTACATATACACGTCATTAGGCACACAATCCTAGGTATAATAATAAGCAATTTCATTTTAGATAGCATGCCTATAGGATTCTTACATTTATGTAAATGTGTTAAACCAATGACGCCTAGAAATCATGCCTATAGGAGTAAATCAATTGAATCAGCTTCGTCTATTTTCAGTCTAAAATCAGTCATAAGTCTGCAGATCCTTTTGTTTATAAAATCAGCAACTCTTCCTTAAAATCAGTACGCTCTGTTAGACATCATGCCTATAAGCCTCGCTTAGGCATTTGTGTCAGTTTTGATAAACTACATCCAGACAAGGCTAATTCGGACTCCTCATCTGAGAAATATGCGATTAATCAGCCTATCCTATGCTTTATTTGATTCAGACCAAACCAGTATTTGAAGTCATGCTATATTTGCTCTTTTAAGTGAGGAGGCCTATATGAGCCTTAACTGCTATTTGTTTTTGCTTGTCGCCTAGATTTTTATCCTTTTGAAACTCTGAAAAGCCCCAACTCCCTCCCCTTTAGTATTAGTAGTCTCAATGCCTTCGGGACTAATAGGATTGGAACGGGTAATAGCATACAATAAGTAACGATACTATTCCGCGCTTTAATACCTTAACGGGGTGGGAAGGGTACATATGGATATGATGACCGATGCGCTAATATCTCATGTATCCCCTCTTCCGAGGAGTGATTACTGGATATTGCATTGACGCGATCCATATTAATCATAAACCTAGGACCCCCTCCTTTTACTTGCTTTCATCTATTTCTTTAGCATTGTTTAAATCTTTTGATTAAACTTATGCCCTCCTTACTTTCCCTCAAAGTTTCAACTTACTTGCAATATTATATGCAAATCCCTTCTATTTGAGCCCTTAATTGCTTACTTGATTATGTGAAGTCACAATTATAACATGGCCGGGAACCACACTAGTGGATCTTGAGGGGTGCCTAACACCTTCCCCTCGAGATAATTTCTAGCCCTTACCCAAATCTTAGGTGCTTCAAACTCAAACCCTTCTTAGTATCCTAATGCACTTAATCATTAGGTGGCGACTCTTCAAATTCCAAAACCCAATTCCCAAAAGGGAACGAGTTGTGCTCCCAAATGTCATAAACCCGATTTCTCCTTAGAAAAAGGGGGCACGACACTCACTCAGTCCGAAAATCATCACAAGCCCATCGGGCATTAGTAAAACAGTAGTTCTCAGCCCAAACAACATTGGAAATATCATTTAAGTCTCAAAATTCGAGTAAAAGTGGCTGAGTTTGTAAAACAGTATAAATCAATAGGACTGAGTTCAAGTAATATATCAAAATAATGAGGAAACAATGATAAAAGTCCACGAAGGATTCAAATAACCGGCATTAAGCCCAAGTATGGCAATAAGCCCAAATCATGATGATAACAAACAAGTCTCAGTCAAGGTAAAAACATCAATCGGGACGGACCAAGTCACAATCCCCAATATTAAACGACCCCGCGCTCATCATTAAGCGCGTGTCTTACCTCAATATAGCACTACGTTGTACAATCTAGGGTTTCAAACCCTCAGGACATCATTTACAATCACTACTCACCTCAAGCCGGCCAAAACTCTAGCTCGCTATGCCCTTGCCTCTCAAATCGGCCTCCTCGCACGTCAAATCTGACCAAAACCACAATGAATACGTCACAATATGCTAAGGGAACAAAACCCAATCGAAAATAATCGAAAAACATCAAAAATCCTGAAATTGGCAAAACCCGAGCGCCGGGCCCACTTCTCGAAACTCGAAAATTTTCATATCAACGGGTTCCTTATCTCGTCACGAGTCTATATATATCAAGAACTCTCAAATACGAGCTCAAATGGTCCATCAAAATCCCAATTTAAAATCTCCAATTTCCAAGCCCTAGGTCTTCCCCTTTTTGCTAAGTTTTCATGAATTCCTAGGTTAATTCCACAATTAAATCATGTTTTTAGTTCATAGAACTTACCTCCAATCAATCCTCTTCGAAGCCCTCTTCAATTTCTCCCAAATAGCTCTCAAAATGTTCAACAATGGAGGAAAATATGACTTAGCTCGCGGAGGAAATGTTTTAAAAACTATTCTGCCCAGCTATGATTTCTTCAATGCGATCGCGGCCCCAGGCTCGCGATCGCGAAGACCAATATTTTATGACCCCCAAACTGGCCTATGCGAACGCGACCTATCACATGCGAACGTGATGAAGGACTTCCCAAAACCATGCGAACGTGGCCGCCCTGATGCGACCGCGAAGAGCAACTCAGCTGGACCCCAACTTCTCCTATGCGAACGCGGACTCCCCACTGCGAACGCGATGCACTAGAACTTTACCTTCTGCGATCGCGGACCCTATATCGCGAATGCGTAGAACAAAACTCAACCCTGCCAAAATCCTTCTATGCGATCACGACCTCTGGCTCCCGATCGCGAAGACCAAAATACCCCTGCACAGCTGCTGTAATGTTCTGCAATTTCACCAAGTCTCAAACTTCCCGTTTAGCCATCCGAAATCACCCCGAGGCCCCCGGGACCTCAAACAAAAGTGCCAACCCATCCTAAAACATCATCCAAACTCATTCCAATCATCAAAACACCTCAAACAACACTAAAACCATCAATTCTCATCGAATTCTAGCCTAAGTTTTCCAAAAACTTCCGAAACACGCTTTCGATCAAAAACCCAACCAAATCACCTCCGAATAACCTGAAATTTTGCAAACACATCCCAAATCACCTAACGAAGCTACTGAAACTCTAGGAATTCCATTCCGACCCTCGGATCAAAATCTCACCTACCAACCGGAAATCGCCAATATACTAACTTCGCCAAAACAAGCTAATTTCTACACCTAACCTCCAAAACCAATTCCGATCACGCTCCTAAGTCACAAATCATCCCCCGAAGCTAATCGAGCCACCAGAAATCACATCCAACCCCTCTAACACATAAGTCAACATCCGGTTGACTTTTCCAAACCAAACCTTCCTTAAAGATACTAAGTGTCTCATTTCCTACCAAAACCAATCCAAATCGACTCGATCACACCAAATACAGATAATGATGCATAAAGAAGCAGAAAAATGGGAGAAACGGGGAGATAACTCATGAAACGACTGGCGGGGTCGTCACATCCTCCCCAACTTAAACAAACGCTCGTCCTCGAGCGAGTCAAGAAACATACTTGAAGCCTCAAATAGGTGAGGATATCTACTCCGCATCTCCCGCTCGGTCTCCCAAGTAGCCTCCTCCACGGGCCGACCTCTCCACTGCACTTTCACTGAAGCTATATCCTTTGATCTCAACTTTCGAACCTGACGACCCAAAATAGCTACTGGCTCCAAATCATAGGTCAAATCACCATCTAATTGAACCGTGCTAAAATCCAAAACATGAGATGGGTCCCCAACATACTTCCCGAGCATAGAAACATGGAACACCGGATGCATGCTCGACAAGCTGGGTGGCAAAGCAAGTATATAAGCCACCTCCCCAATCCTCCGAAGCACCTCAAAAGGCCCAATGAACTGCGGACTTAAATTCCCTTTCCTTCCAAACCTCATAACACCCTTCATGGGTGAAACCTTCAGCAAGACCTTCTCACCAACCATATAAGACATATCTCGAACCTTCTGGTCTGCATAACTCTTCTGATGTGACTGTGCTGTACGAAGCCTCTCCTGAATCAGCTTCACCTTCTATAAGGCATCCTGAACCAAATATGTCCCCAACGGTCTAGCCTTACCGGGCTCGAACCAACCAACTAGAGATCTACACCGCCTCCCATACAAGGCCTCATACGGTGCCATCTGAATACTGGACTGATAGTTGTTGTTGTATGCAAACTCTGCAAGCGGCAAAAACTCATCCCAAGAACCCCTGAAATCAATAACACAGGCACACAACATGTCCTCCAATATCTAAATGGTACGCTCGGACTGCCCGTCCGTCTGAGGATGAAACGATGTGCTCAACTCCACCTGAGTACCCAACTCTCGCTGAAAAGTCCTCCAAAACTGGGAAGTAAACTGAGTGCCTCTATCTGATATGATGGATACTGGAACACCATGCAACCGAACAATCTCTCGGATGAAGATCCCTGCCAGCCGCTCCGAAGAATAAGTAGTACACACCGGAATGAAGTGCACGGACTTGGTCAGCCGATCCACAATCACCCAAATCGAATCTAACTCCTTTAAAGTCCGAGGAAGACCTCTCACAAAATCCATAGTGACTCTCTCCCACTTCCACTCGGGAATAACCATCTGCTGAAGTAAGCCACCCAGTCTCTGATGCTCATATTTCACCTGCTGATAGTTACGACACCAAGCCATAAATCCTATAATATCTTTCTTCATTCTTCTCAGTGTTGCCTCAAATCCTGATACATCTTCGCGGCACCCGGATGAATGGAATACCACAAGTTGTGGGCCTCCTCCAGAATCAACTCTCTAAGCCCATCCACATTGGGCACACAAATCCGGCCCTGCATCCTCAATACCCCATCATCACCGATGGTCACGTCTCTGGTATCATCATGCTGAACCCTTTTCCTTCAGGACAAGCAAGTGTGGATCATCATACTGGCGCTCTCTGATGCGATCATATAAAGAAGACCGAGAAACCACACACGCCAACACCCGACTAGGCTCTGAAATATCTAACCGCACAAACCGATTGGCCAAGGTCTAGACATCAACTGCAAGGGGTCTCTCCCCAACTGGAATGTACACCAAACTCCCCATACTCACTGCCTTTCGGCTCAAGGCATCGGCCACTACATTGGCCTTTCCTGGATGATACAGAATAGTAATATCATAATCCTTAAGCAACTCTAGCCATCTCCGCTGCCTCAAATTAAGATCCTTTTGCTTGACAAATGCTGAAGACTGCGATGATCGGTGAATACCTCACAAGATACGCCATACAAGTAGTGCCTCCAAATCTTCAATGCATGAACTATAGCAGCCAACTCCAAATCGTGAACAGGGTAGTTCTTCTCATGGGGCTTCAACTGACGAGAAGCATAAGCAATCACTCTACCTTCCTGCATCAATACACAACCGATCCCAACTCTCGAGGCATCACAATACACTATATAAGAACCTGAAGCTGATGGCAAAACCAATACTGGAGTTGTGGTCAAAGCTGTCTTGAGCTTCTGAAAGCTCTCCTCGCACTCGTCCGACCATACAAATGGAGCACCCTTTTGAGTCAACTTGGTCAAGGGTGAGGCAATAGATGAAAAGCCCTGAACAAACCGGCGATAATAACCCGTCAAACCAAGGAAACTAGGCCAACTCTGAACTGCCTCTATCTTCTTCGGATCAACTTTAATACCCTCGCTGGACACCACATGCCCCAAGAAAGCCACTGAACTGAGCCAAAACTCACACTTGGAGAACTTTGCATAAAGCTTCTCCTCCCTCAATCTCTGCAATACAACTCACAAATGCTCCACGTGCTACTCTTGGCTATGCGAGTACACCAGAATATCATCAATGAATACTATAACAAACGAATCCAGATAAGGCCGAAATACACTGTTCATCAAATGCATGAATGTTGCTGGGGCATTGGTCAGCCCGAAAGACATGACAAGAAACTCATAATGACCATATCTGGTCCTGAAGGCAATCTTAGGAATATCTGAATCCCTGATCTTCAACTGGTGATAACCCGAACGGAGATCAATCTTGGAGAACACCCTCGCTCCCTGAAGCTGGTCGAATAAATTATCAATACGAGAGAGGGGATACTTGTTCTTCACTGTTACTTTGTTCAATTGCCTGTAATCAATGCACATTCTCATTGTGCCATCCTTCTTCTTCACAAACAGAACCGGTGCACCCCATGGTGACACACTAAGCCAAATGAACCCCTTATCTAGGAGCTCCTGAAGCTGCTCCTTCAATTCTTTCAACTCTGCTAGTGCCATACGATACAGCGGAATAGAGATAGGCTGAGTGCCCGGCACCAGGTCAATACCAAAATCAATATCCCTGTCCGGTGGCAAGCCCGGCAGGTCTGCAGGAAACACATCGGGAAAATCCCGCACAACTGGGACAGAATCAATACTAGGAGTCTCAGCTCTAACATCCCTCACAAATGCCAAATATGAAGACAACCCTTCCCAACCATACGCTGGGCCTTCAACAAAGAAATAACTCTACTAGGAACATAATCAGTCACACCACGCCACTCGATCTGCGATACACCCGGCACAGCCAAAGTAACTGTCTTAGCATGACAGTCTAGAATAGCATGACACGGAGATAACCAATCCATGCACAAAATAACATCAAATTCCATCATGCTCAATAGCAATAGATCAACTCAGGTCTCCAGACCCCCAATAATCACAACACATCACCGATACACACGGTCCACAACAACAGTATCGCCCACCGGGGTAGATACATGAACAGGTAAAGCAAGAAACTCTCGGGGCGTACCCAAATAACGAGCAAAATATGAAAACACATAGCAATACGAGGGTTGACCCCTCTGTTGGAGCAGAAGACGAGGGTTGACCCCTCTGTTGGGATGAACTAGCAATACGACGAGGACACTGCCTCCACACATGCCCAAACTCTCCACACTCAAAACATCTCCCATGTGCTAGAGAATAGTACTGAAGGGAACCCCTCGCACCGGAGTGACTAGCTAACGCACTCGGCATGGAAGAACCCTGAATAGACGGGGCATGAGATGAACTCTGAGCTGGAAGGGCGCTGAGTGAAGGCTGACCCTGCTGAGAACCATGATAACCACGACCTGAAGATGCCCCACGATACTCGGGACGGGCCGACTGAGCGGGCCTGAAAGAACGGCCTCTACCATGCTAGAACTGGCCCCTAGACGGAGCACCACTGAAACTGCCAGAACCTCGAGGCCTTTTGGCCTCCCTCTCCCCTCTATCTTGACGGCGAGCCGTCTCAATCTCACGAGCGATATCGACCACCTCCTCAAATGAAATACCCAAAACTCTCTCTCTAGTCATCAGAATACGGAGATGATAATGAAGGCCATTCACAAACCTCTTGATCCTCTCACGATCTGTCGGAACCATCCAGGAGGCATGACGAGCCAACTCAGAATACCTCACCTCATACTTAGACACAGTCATATCCCCCTGCTGAAGCCACTCAAACTGCCTACGCAGCTCCTCCCTTTGGGACTGCGGTACATACTTCTCCGAGAAAAGAGTGGGGAACTCCTACCAAGTCAAAGGCGCTGCACCTGCCGACCTACGCCTCTCATGCGCCTCCCACCAAGTGAAGGCAGCCCCAGTAAACTGAAAGGTGGTAAATGCCACACCACTAGACTCAAGAATACCTGCTGTACGGAGCATCCGCTCACACTTGTCGAGAAAACATTGGGCATCCTCGCCCTCAGCACCACTGAATGAAGGAGGATGGAGCCTACCAAACCTCTCAAGACGACGCTGCTCATCGCCTGGCATAGCTGGAACCACGAAGTCCTAAACTGGTGCAACCGGCTGAGCTGGAGGTTCTCTCGGCGTCTGCAATCCCTACACTACCTGCTCAAGCGTGCGAGCAGCGGGGGTCTAATTGCCTCCCCCGGCCTGTGAAGTAGTTGTTGCTATGGTAGCTGAAACTATCTGAGCCAGGCCAGTGCAAACTGATAGGATCTATGCCAAGGCCTCCTGAAGACCCGGAATCACGATGGGCACAGCTGGTGCCTGAACTGGTGCTGCTGGAGCATCCACAGCTGGAGCCTGACTCTGAGCTGGGGCAGCTGGTGGATCAACAGGTGCTGCCATCGCTGCTCTGCCTCTACCACGACCACGACCGCGTCCACGGCCTCTGGTGGCCTCAATGGGTGGTACTGGTGGTCATCCACCTCGTCCGGTAGTGCGAGTCCTCGCCATCTGCGAGAGAATAGAATACAGAAGTTTAGTTCTCGGATCAATAAAGTCGCACGACAAGAATTTCAAGAATATAAAGTTTTTCCTAAAGGTTCTGCAGCCTCTCGAGGATAAATACAGACATCTCCGTAACAATCCGCGAGACTCTACTAAACCTGCTCATGACTCGTGAGACCTATGTAACCTAGGCTCTGATACCAACTTGTCACGACCCAATTCCCAAACCCGATCGTGATGGCGCCTCTCGTGAAGACAAGGCCAGCCAAAACAAAATGAAACACCTCTTTTTAACAACTAATTAACATAAGCAAATCTAAAACATGATTAAGATAGCCATAATTGCGGAAACAACGATAATAACAAAGGGAAACCGTCCTGACACGGCCCAAACCGGGGTGTCATAAGTCATGAGCTACTACAGAATCTGCTATAAGTCTACAAAGTATGGAATCTGATATAATAGTCTGAAGAAAACATAAATAATAGAGGATAAGGGAGACACGGGTTGCGGACGTCAACAGCTACCTCGTAACTCCAAATCACTACCTGGTCTAAAAGGATCAGCGCTCAGGAGCGGACTCTGCTATGCATGAATCTGCACACACGGTGCAGGGAGTAATGTGAGTACTCCAACCCAGTGAGTAATAATTATAAATAATGATTGAAAGCATGAAATCACGTAACGGCACAAAGAAATTCTTTATCAGGCAGTAGAAATCACTTAAAGCAGTAAAACAGTGAAGAATCAAATGAAATCTCTTTTAAAACAGGTAAAACAGATAATTTAACAGGTGAAAAACAAGTTAAAACCTGCCCCTCGGGCTCAGTATCAATCGCTCAGAGCAGTAACAGCCCCTCGGGCTCAGTATCAGTCACTCAGCATAGTATCAGCCCCTCGGGCTCACTCTCAGATCATATGGGTACCCGCGCTCATTGTGGGTGTGCAGACTTTGGAGGGGCCCCTTACGGCCCAAGCGCTATATCAAGCCACCTCGTGGCATCATCACTCGGCACTCGGCCTCACATCACTCAAGCCACCACGTGGCATATAAAGTAGCTCAGGCCCTTGGCCTCATATCACTCAGCATAAACTCACATATGTCCCTCGGCCTCACTCAGTTTGAAACTCATCACAAGCCCCTCGTACATTAGTAAAACAGTAGTTCTCAGCCCAAACAATATTGGAAATATCATTTAAGTCTCAAAATTCGAGTAAAAGTGGCTGAGTTGTAAAACAGTATAAATCAATAGGACTGAGTTCAAGTAATATGTCAAAATAGTGAGGAAACAGTGATAAAAGTCCACGAAGGATTCAAATAATCGGCATTAAGCCCAAAATATGGCAATAATCCCAAATCATGATGATAACAAGCAAGTCATAGTCAAATACGCGGTAAAAACATCAATCGGGACTGACCAAGTCACAATCCCCAATAGTAAACGACCCCGCGCTCGTCATTAAGCGCATGTATCACCTCAATATAGTACTACGACAATCTGGGGTTTCAAACCCTCAGGACATCATTTACAATCACTACTCACCTCAAGCCGACCAAAACTCTAGCTCACTATTCCCTTGCCTCTCAAATAGGCCTCCCCGCACGTCGAATCTGACCAAAACCACAACGAATACGTCACAATATGCTAAGGGAACAAAACCCAATCGGAAATAATTGAAAAACATCAAAAATCCCGAAATTGGCAAAACCCGAGCCCCGGGCCCACTTCTCGAAACTCAGAAATTTTCACATCAACGGGTTCCGTATCTCGCCACGAGTCTATACATGTCAAGAACTCTCAAATCCGAGCTCAAATGGTCCATCAAATTCCAATTTAAAATCTCTAATTTCCAAGCCCTAGTTCTTCCCATTTTTGCTAAGTTTTCATGAATTCATAGGTTAATTCCACAATTAAATCATGTTTTTAGTTCATAGAACTTACCTCCAATCAATCCTCTTCGAAACCCTCTTCAATTTCTCCCAAATAGCTCTCAAAATGTTCAACAATGGAGGAAAATATGACTTAGCTCGCGGAGGAAATATTTTAAAAACTATTCTGCCCAGCTATGATTTCTTTAATGCGATCGCGGCCCCAGGCCCGCGATCGCAAAGAGCAATATTTTATGACCCCCAAACTGCCCTATGCGAACGTGACCTATCACATGCGAACGCGATGAAGGACTTCCCAGAACCATGCGAACGTGGCCGCCCTGATGCGAACGCGAAGAGCAACTCAGCTGGACCCTCAACTTCTCCTATGCAAACGCGGACTCCCCACTGCGAACGCGATGCACCAGAATTTCACCTTCTGCGAAACCCTATATTGCGAACGCGTAGAACAAAACTCAGCCCTACCAAAATCCTTCTATGCGATCGCGGCCCCTGGCTCGCGATCGCGAAGACCAAATACCCCTGCACAGCTGCTGCAATTTTCTACAATTTCACCAAGTCTCAAACTTCCCGTTTAGCCATCCGAAATCACCCCGAGGCCCCCGGGACCTCAACCAAAAGTGCCAACCCATCCTAAAACATCATCCAAACTCGTCCCAATCATCAAAACACCTCAAACGACACTAAAACCATCAATTCTCATCGAATTCAAGCCTAAGTTTTCCAAAAACTTCCGAAACACGCATTCGATCAAAAACCCAACCAAATCACCTCCGAATAACCTAAAATTTTGCACACACATCCCAAATCACCTAATGAAGCTACTGCAACTCTCGGAATTCCATTCCGACCCTCGGATCAAAATCTCACCTACCAACCGAAAATCGCCAGAATACTAACTTCGCCAAAACAAGCTAATTTCTACACCGGACCTCCAAAACCAATTCCGATCACGCTCCTAAGTCACAAATCATCCCCCGAAGCTAACCGAGCTACCGGAAATCACATCCGAGCCTTCTAACACATAAGTCAACATCCGGTTGATTTTTCCAAACCAAACCTTCCTTAAAGAGACTAAATGTCTCATTTCCTACCAAAACCAATCCAAATCGACTCGATCACACCAAATACAGATAATGAAGCATAAAGAAGCAGAAAAATGGGGGAAACGGGGCGGTAACGCATGAGACAACTGGTCGGGTCGTCACATAAGAGAAGCAACATCAACAACAATCGCTCCATAAGAAGGGAAACAATGTAAGTACTGCTAGCTTCTAAGAGTAGAATATCTTTGGAAGCTCGTACATTACATTATGTAAAATTGGAGTCATGCAAAAAAAGGAAAGGGATAGCCTCACATACCTTGTATATACTGCCCAACCTCAAGCTATACAAATATCACGACTCCTTAGTATACAATAGGAGAAATGACACTATCGTTACCGTTTAAGTGTCGTAACTATTATGTATCGACCGCAGCATATTTTATGATGAAACAGATAGCACCTCCCCTATTTATATGACTTTACACAGGTCAAAACAATCACTAAACAGCCCAAACAACATCAATAACAATCATATTGAGTCTCTCAAAACAATCCACCAACCAACACATTACTACCAAGCCTTTTGATATATATTTCACAAGTTCTAGCTTAAATGGCTTAGCCGCAACTTGGATAATATTAAATACATGTAGAGTAAGAGATTCCTTACCTTTAAACAGAAAGAACAACTCCAATTTGACCTTGATTTTCCACGAAATATCCCTCCAATGTTGCCACAAGAACAAGGAAGCGAAACTAGCAATCAAATAGGGTTTTCCGGCACTACAATCACTTTAGAAGACTTGAAATCACCTAGGGTTGATATTAAAAACTTGAGGGAGTATTTACAGAATATAAACCAGTTAAAACAACCTCCCACACGAGCTGAAACAACACAAAAATGAGCAACAGCAAGAAGAACAAGAAACTTACTAGCGCCACGGGATTCCCAACACTTGATTTGTGTTGTTTGCCCTTTGTTTGGGTCTTGGATCATGAGAGAAACTTAAGAGAATGTTTAGGGTTCTAAGGTCTGAATACACTGAAAAATAATGACTTAAAATGGGTTTGAGGCATCTTATATATATATATATATATATATATATATGCCCCATAGAGAGTTGCTTGGCGTAGTCTCGCAAAAATGCGAATATCTCTCTACTCCGAGATCGTATCGACGAACGGTTTAATGCGTTGGAAACTAGAATCATAGATCTTAAATTTAGTGGTTATAGAACCCCGTAATTCCAAGTAGATTGGGAGAAAATCTTAGTAACATTTGACCTAAAGTTTAAGTAAAATTATGAACCTAAGTAGCGACAACTTTTGTCGACTTTTGTTTCATAACTCATTTGACTTCAAGAATTATGATACGCATGTTATATGATTCAAATACTTTAAAACAAGACCTCTTGAGAATATTAAGCACCTCTAGGTTTACCCAAAAATATGGGTTACAACACCCTTGATTCATTAAACTTCTAATACTTATTACAACCCTTATACACCCTTGTATCATTTAAGACCAATAGGATTAACTTCTTATCATATCAAAGATAATTTCTTCTCGATTTACATCGACTAACTTATGGCATGAACTAATGTACATGAATATGGGTTGTAACACCATCCCCCCTTAGGAACATTCATCCTCAAATGTAAGGGTTTATGGGGAAACTAACTCATCGTGGATTCCAACGGAAATTTCTGGCCAAGTTTCCCCTATAAAATGGGCACTAGCCAAACTTGCAAGCAGCTAAACCCAACGTATGGCCTCATAAGAAAGCATTATGTATATGTACATTATCTGCATATCACCATTTTGTATTAAGGAAGAGTATTCTCAAGCTATTGCTTACCTCATAGAGTCGTTTCACCTTCTAATACGTCCCGCGTTCCACCAGCTCCTCATTATCTTCATTCTGGAACAGGTAAGGGTATTTAGACTTCATCTCCTCTTCTGCTTCCCATGTCATTTCTTCCATATTCTTGTTCCTCCACAATAATTTGACGCAAGCTACATCTTTTTTTCTCAGTTACTTGTCAATCTAATATAGCCACTAGCACGTCTTCATATGATAGATCCTCTGTAACTTGCACATATTTGATAGGGATGACCTGAGAAGGGTCTCCAATACATTTCGTCAACATAGATACATGGAATATCGGGTGGACAAATTCCAATTCAAATGGCAATTCTAACTCATAAGCAACCTGTCCAGTTCGTCGAAGAATTTTATACGGCCCGATATACTCCGGACTCAGCATACCTTTCTTCCTAAAACGCATAGCACCTTTCTTTGGTGAGATCCTCAGGAAAACCCAATCACCAACCTTAAACTCCAAATCATGACATCGGACATTAGAATAAGACTTTTTCTAGCTTTGTGCCATCCTCAATCGCTCTTGTATCACTTTCACCTTCTCAATGGCTTGGTGAATCAAATTTGGCCCATATAATTCTGTTTCACCGACTTCAAACCATCCAATTGGTGATCTAAATCTCCTCCCATATAGTGCCTCATATGGGGCCATTTTAATACTAGAATGGTAGCTATTATTGTAGGTGAATTCTATGAGTGGAAGATGGTCATCCCTATTCCCCTTGAAATCTAGAACACATGCTCGTAGCATATCTTCAAGTGTATGAATGGTACGTTCAGCCTGTCCATCAGTCTGCGGATGAAATGCAGTGCTAAGATTCACTTGTGTGCCTAAACCCTTATGAAATGACCTCCAAAAATTAGCCGTAAATTGAGCTCCTTGGTCTGATATAATAGATATCGGCACACCATGAAGCCTAACAATCTCCTTGATATACAACTTCGCATAATCTTCAGCCGTGTAAGTTGTCTTAACTGGCAGAAAATGGGCACATTTTGTAAGTTGATCAACTATCACCCAGATGGAGTCAAACTTATGATAAGAGCGAGGTAATCCAATAATGAAGTCCATATTAATCACCTCCCATTTCTAGGTCGGAATATCTATATTCTGAAGCAATCCACCGGGTTTCTGATGTTCAATCTTTACTTGTTGACAATTAGGACACTGGGCTACAGATTTTGCAGTAGACTTCTTCATGTTATCCCACCAATACTGCTCCTTAACGTCATGATACATCTTTGTTGATCCGGGATAGATGGAATATCGGGATTGATGAATCTCAATCATAATCTTCTCTCGTAACCCAGCCACATTGGGCACACATAGTCGGCCCTGGTATCTTAGTGCCCCATCTCCTCCGATCTCAAAAGCCGTAATTTTACACTGCTGAATGCTCTCTCTCAATCTTACTGAGGTAGGATCTTCATATTGTCGTGCTTTTACCTCGGCTACCAAAGATGATTATGCTTATTTTGTACAGTAACACCTCCATCATCAGAGTTTAACAATCTGATTCTCATATTGGCTAGCTGATGAAGCTCTTTAGTCAACCCCTGTCTACTTGCCTCAATGTGTATTAAGCTTCCCATTGACTTACGACTGAGAGCGTCTGCCACAACATTGGCTTTACCGAGATGGTACAATATCTCGATATCATAATATTTCAGTAATTCAAGCCACCTACGCTGCCTTAAATTCAACTCTTTCTGCTTGAAGATGTATCATATACTCTTGTGATCTGTGTAGATGTCAACATGGATGCCGTATAAGTAGTGCCGCCATATCTTCAAAGCATATATTACTGCAGCCAATTCCAAATCATGGGTCGGGTAATTCTTTTCATGCTTCTTCAATTGTCTTGATGCATAAGCAATCACCTTCCCACGTGGCATCAATATGCACCCCAAACCTATACCTAAGGCATCATAATATACTAGCCTTCTGTTCCTTCAGGGAGAGTGAGCACTGGCGCGGATGTCAATAGATTATTTAGCTCCTGAAAACTTCGTTCACAAGCGTCAGACTACTGGAACTTGGTAGCTTTCTGTGTTAGCTTAGTCAATGGTGCTGATATAGAGGAAAACCCTTCTACAAACTGCCTATAATATCTTGCTAGCCCAGGAAGTTGCGGACTTCTGATGGTGTTTTAGGTCTCGGCCAATTCTTTACTGCATCGATCTTCTAACTATCGAAACTAATACCCTTGTCAGATATCACATGGCCAAGGAATACTACTGAGTTTAGCCAGAATTAACATTTGTAGAGCTTAGCATATAACTTACGATCCTGAAGCGTCTGCAATACTATCTGCAAGTGGCCCGCATATTCCGCCTTTGAACGAGAATACACCAGAATGTCATCAATGAATACGATCATGAACACATCAAGATAGGGCCTGAATACAGTATTCATGAGATCCATAAAAGCTATCGGGGCATTTGTTAGCCCGAACAACATCACCAAGAACTCAAAGTGCCCATATCTTGTCCGGAAGGCCGTCTTTGGAATATCCTTCTCCTTAACCCTCACCCGATGATACCCTGAACATAAGTCAATCTTGAAGAAATACTTGGCACCCTGTAATTGGTCAAAAAGGTCGTCAATCCTTGGAAGTGGATACTTGTTCTTTATAGTAAACCTATTCAACTATCGATGATCGATACACATCCTTAGCAACCCGTCTTTCTTCCGCACGAACAAAACTGGCGCACCCCAAGGTGAAGTGTTAGGCCTAATGAAGCCCTTATCCAGCAAGTCCTTCAACAACTCCTTCAACTCTCGCAACTTTGTCGGGGCTATCCTGTATAGAGGAATAGATATGGGTTGAGTGCCAAGCAACACATTAATGCTAAACTCAATCTCTCTTTCAGGAGAAAGGTCTGGGAGTTCGTCTGGGAAAACATCTGGAAACTCATTGACCGCGGGGATTGATTGTAGAGTAGGCGGCTTCGCCTCCATATCCCTAACGTGAACGAGATCATAAATGTAACCTTTTAAGATCATCTTTTTTGCCTTAAGATAGGAAATAAACCTAACTTTCGGTGTAGCAATGTTCCCCTTCAATTCAATGACGGGTTCACCAGGAAATTGAAACCTAACCATCTTCATACGACAGTCAACATTTGCATAGCATGAGGCCAACCAGTCTATTCCCATTATCACATCGAAATCAATCATTTCTAACTCGAATAAATTCACCGAGGTTTGACGACTACAAATCATCATTGTGCAACCTCTATGTACCCTTCTAGCAATCACAGAATCTCCTATCGGAGTAGATACCGCAAGTGGTTTACTTATCAATTCAGGTTTAACGCTAAACTTATTAGACACAAAGGGTGTAACATATGATAATGTAGATCTCAGATCAGTCAGCGCATATACATCATAAGAAAACACAAACAATATACCTGTAATAACATCCAGAGATGACTCGAGATCATGTCGACCTACTAGAGCATAGGTTCGATTTTGAGCACCACTTGAACTCGGCACTGCACCTCTACCTCTACCACGACCTGTCGACTGCTGAAAACCCTGTGCTGGAGGTCGAACTGATGAGGAAGAACCAGACACAGATCCAGTCCGTTGAGCCATACAACCACATCCTCTGTTAGGACAATACCGCATCATATGGCCAGGCTATCCGCAAGAATAACGCGCATTAGAACCTCGACGGCACAGTCCAAAGTGGGCCTTGCCACACTAATCATAACGGGGTGTTGGGGGTCTCGTCTAACTAGTATCCCTATGATATTGTAATCCTAATGCCCATGAACTCTAACCTAGACCAGAATAGGTAAATCGATCATATCGAGGCCTCTAAAACTATGGAGGAGCACTAGATACAGGTGGCGCAGAACTCCTCGAAGACTGGGGCCTGACACTGCCTCTGAAGTCATCAAAATACCCTACAAATCTCGCCCTCTTATGTTGGCCCCTATCCTGCTCCATATCTTCCCTTTGCTGGCGCTTATGATCCTCTAGGGTCTGGGCATAAGCCTGAATACGGGAATTATCCCTGCCCTCCACCAAGGAGGCTGTCGTGCACTCATTTATCAGATGTGGTCCCAACCCATTCACGAACAGATGAAACATATCGATCATCTCAACCACCATATGGGGAGCATACCTTGCTAAAGAATCAAACTACACACTATACTCCCGCACACTCATATTACCTTGTTGAAGGTTCAAGAGCTTATCATCTCTAGCTCGTCGTATCTCAACTGGCAATTAGTTACGAAGAAAGGCCTCAAAAAATTCCTAGCACACAGCTGGAGGAGCGTTCGGACCCCTGGATCTCTCCCAACTATCATACTAGAAAACTACTAAATCACGTAACCGATAAGAAGCCAACTCTACTGCCTCTGTATCACTAGCATGTATAGCCCGCAGTGTACAATAAATGTGATCAATAAAAGTCTGTGGGTCCTCCTTGCGGTCTGGTCCGATAAACACTAGAGGGTCTAGATTAATAAAATCATGAACTCTCGTACTAACCGGTTTATCAACAGCACCGGTATTTTGCCTCTGAGCATGAGCAGCTACCAAGCTAGTCAACAACTACATCGCACTTCGCATATCCTGGTTTGTAGGTCCAGATGGAGAAACTAGTGGTTCTGGGTGCCTCCTAATATCCTCTGGAGGAGATGGAGTAGATGAGGTATGAGACGGCATCTCACTCTGAGCCTCACTTTGGCCTGCTCTGGCTTGGGGCACCTGACTGGTACCCTCTCCCGCAACTGTATCAAGCTTTCTACTAATCGTTTGCTTCCTAGTCGAAGGCATCGCTGAAAGAAAACAAGGTGAATATTTCAGACAAACACCTACGACTCAACTCTATGCACGATCTAGATTCAGGAAGAAGGTAACAACCCTAGATGTCATGTAGCCTCCTGATTATAAATGTGGCCGGCTACAAATCCATAATCAAGACTCTACTAGACACGACTCATAGATAACCCCTAGGACAGACTTGCTCTGATACCAAGTTTGTCACAACCTAAACTGGAGGGTCATGACTAGCACCCGGGCCATATTTGCCGAGCACCAATGTATATTTTATCTAATCTTCCTTATTATCTTTAAGGGCCGACGAGATCAATATAAATGGTAGACATGGATCATGAATAACCAATAATGAAAGATAATGACATGAACATACATAACATGGGATGACTAGATAGTCAAGAAACTATATATGAGGTACGAACTACCACGCTGCCATGAAAGACTATACAACAAAAATCAACCAACAAGGCATACCAAACTATACATGAGTCGACACCTGTCTATGAGCCTCTAAAGGAACATAAGTGCTGCAACATTGCCGGACAGGGCCCCAACATACCCATAATGTCAATAACAAAAATACATACCAAGACCACGGCAAGTCCGGAGAAGGGATCTCGCCAATAAGCGCTGAACTGGGCAGTCTACTGTGGTGGGGAAGCTTCGTCTATCCGTCTATCATGACCTGCAACACGACATGCAGCGTCCACAAATAAAAAGGACGTCAGTACGAATAAAATACTGAGTATGCAAGACAGGAAAGCATAAGTATGAACAGTAATGTAAATATGGATAGAGAATATACAACCTGTAACATCTGGGTACCTCTGAGGGCTACTGACATAAAATGCATGATACAGACATATATATATATATATATATATATATATATATATACATATATATATATATATATACATACGGATCGGGCTGCACGCCGCAGCAGTGTTACACTAATACTGGTATGAGGCCAAGGGCCTAGATTTGATGCCACAAGATGGCTTGATATTGCGCTTGGGCCGTAAGGGGCCCCTCCGGAGTCTGCACACTCCCAGTGAGCGCCGTCGACGATAAATGGATCGGGCTGCACGCCGCAGCGATANATATATATATATATATATATATATATATATATATATATATATATATATATATATATATATATATATATATATATATAAACTTTTAAAAATACGCCTCTGTGGGCATCATCATCATCATATCATACCCGGCCATAATAGGCTCGGTAAAAACGTACCCGGCCATCATAAGGCTCGGTAGAATCGTACCCCGCCACGTGGAGCTCGGTAAAACCCAATTGATCAGTGGTTGCATAATAGGTTTCGTACCAGGCCGTCTATAGCGCGGCTCGGTAGAGTATAATAGATACTTATATAATGAATGCTGGACTCATTGGAATAATATTCTAAACCTTTTAGAGTGACGTAAGCTTGGTATCCTCTATACACATTATTAGGACTAACTCTTCATCATGAGTCTTATAAGAGTCAGGAAGTACCAACAACATTGATAACATAAGAATAAGAGAAGTAACATCAACATCAATCGCTCCATAAGAAGGGAAACAATATAAGTACTACTAGCTTCTAAGAGTAGAGTATCTTTGGAAGCTCGTTCATTACATTATGTACAATCGGAGTCATGCAAAAGAAGGAAACGGTTAGCCTCACTTACCTTGTATATACTGCCCAACCTCAAGCTATGCAAATGTCACAACTCCTTAGTCTACAATAGGAGCAATGACATTATCGTTACCATTTAAGTGTCGTAACTATTTGTATCGACCGCAACCCATTTTACGATGAAACAGATAGCACCTCCCCTATTTATATGACTTTCCACAGGTCAAAATAATCACTAAACAGCCCAAACAACATCAATAACAATCATATTGAGCCTCTCAAAATAGTCCACCAACCAACAACATTACTACCAAGCCTTTTGATATATATTTCACAAGTTCTAGCTTCAATGGCTTAGCCGCAACTTGAATAATCTTATATACATGTAGAGTAAGAGGTTTCTTACTTTTAAACATAAAGAACAACTCCAATTTGACCTTAATTTTTCATGAAATATCCCTCCAATGCTGCCACAAGAACAAGGAAGCGAAACTAGCAATCAATTAGGATTTTCCGGCACTAGAATCACTTTAGAAGACTTGAAATCACCTAGGGTTGATATTAAAAACACGAGGGAGTATTTACAGAACATAAACCACTTAAAACAAACCCCCACACGATCTGGAACAACACAAAAATGAGCAACAACAAGAAGAACAAGAAACTTACTAGCGCCACGGGATTCCCGACACTTGATTTGTGTTGTTTGCCCTTTGTTTGGGTCTTGGATCATGAGAGAAACTTGAGATAATATTTTTAGGTTTCTAAGGTCTGAATACACTGAAACATAATGACCTAAAACGGGTTTGAGGCATCTTATATATATCCATATATCTTAAACCGCCTATGTGGGCCCTATAGAGAGCTGCTTGGCGCGGTCTCGCAGAAATGCAAATATCTCTCTACTCCGTGATCGTATCGACAAACGGTTTAATTCTTTAGAAACAAGAATCATAGATCTTCAATTTGGTGGGTAGAGCACCCAGTAATTCCAAGTAAATTGGGAGACAATCCTAGTAACATTTGACCTAAAATTTAAGTAAAATTATGAACCTAAGTTGCGACAACTTTTGTCGACTTTTCTTTCATAACTCGTTTGACTTAATCAAATACCTTAAACACGACCTCTTGAGAAAATTATCGCCTAGGTTTACCCAAAAATACGGGTTACAACACCCTTGATTCGTTTAACTTATAATACTTGTTAATCGCCCTTATACACCCTTGTGTCATTTAAGACCAATAGGATTAACTTATTCTTATCTCAAAGATAATCTCTTCTCGGATTTACATCAACTAACTTATGGCATGAACTAACGTACGTGAATATGGGTTGTAAAAGAATTCCAGTTTTATGGCCCTAAAACGCCAAAAATGAGTAATGGTCTTGGCAAGGCGGTGACTATTGTTTCTGATGGTCCGTGAAAATTTTAGGTGATAAGGGTCCCGTGGCCCGGGTCCATGTAGAAGGTGTGGGCTATAGCATACAAAAATCTGGAAATCACGTAGAATTCTAGTTTTATGGCCCTTAAACACAAAAAAAAAATGTAACGGTCATGGCGAGGCAGTGGCTATTGTTCCTTAGATCATTTTTGATTGCCCAGCAAAATTTTAGGCGATCCGGGTCCGGAGGCCCAGGCCCGTGCAGAAGATCCGAGAATCGGCCAAAATTCTAGTTTTATGGCCCTAAAATGCTAAAAAAATGAGTAACGGTCATAGCGAGACGGTGACTATTGTACATTAGATATTTTTTTTATGGGCCGGCAAAATTTTTGTTAATCCGGGTCCGGTGGCCTGGTCCATGTAGAAGGCATGGACTATAGCACACACAGATTTAGGAATCGAGCGGAATTTTAATTTTATAGCCCTAAAACGCCAAGCACGATAACGGTCATCACGAGGCATGACTATTGTTCCTTAGGTCGTTTTTTATGGGCTGGCAAAATTTTAGGCGATTCGGGCGCAAGCAAAAGGCGTGGGCAATAGCACACGAAAATTTAGGAATCGGGCGAAAACCTAGAAATCATGCGAAATTCTAGTTTTACAGCCCTAAAATACCAAAAAATGAGTAACAGACATGGCGAGACAATGACTATTATTCCTTAGTTTATTTTTTATGGACCAGAATTTTAGTTTTATGGCCCTAAAATGCCAAAAAATAAGGAACGGTAATAGCGAAGCATCGGGCTATTGTTCCTTAGGTCATTTTTTATGGGCCGATAAAATTTTAGGCGTTTTCGGTCCGGCCACCTAGATGCATACAGATAGCGCGGGCTATAGCACACAAAAGTCTAGGAATCGGGTGAAATTCTAGTTTTATGGCCGTAAAACGCTAAAAAGGAGAAACGGTCATGGCGAAGCGATGTCTATTATTCCTTAGGTCATTTTTGACGGGCCAACAAAATTTTAGGCGATTCGGGTTCGGCTGCCCGAATTCATGCAGATGGCGAGGGTTATAACATAGAAAAATCTAAGAATTAGGCAGAATTCTAATTTTATGGCCCTAAAATGCCAAAAAACGAGGAACTATCATGGAAAGCGATGACTATTGTTCCTTAGGTCATTTTTTATATGCTGGTAATATTTTAGGCGATTCGGGTCCGGTCGCGTAGATGCATGTAGATGGCATTTTAGGGCGTAATTCTAGTTTTATGGCCCTAAAACGCTAAAAACCCGAGAAAGGTCATGGAGAAGCGATGACTATTGTTCCCTAAGTCCTTTTGATATGCCTATAAAATTTTAGGCGATTCGGGTCCAGTCGCCCGGATGCATGAAGATGGCGTGAGCTATAGCACATAAAATTCTGAGAATCGGGCGAAATTTGATGGGCTAGTAAAATTTTAGGTGATTCATGTCCGGTTGCACGGAACCATGGCATAGGCTATAACACACGAAAATTTAAAAATCGGGCAGAATTCCAGTTTAATGGCCCTAAAGCACCAAACAATGAGGAAAGATCATAGCGAGGCAATGGTTAATGTTCCTTAGGTCATTTTTTATGGCCGACAAAATTTTAGGTGATTCGGGTCCGGACACCGGACCCATGCAGATGGTGTGGGCTATAGCAAATGAAAATCTGAAAATCGGACGGAATTCCAGTTTTATGGCCCTAAAACGCAATAAAGCAAGGAACAGTTATGGCGAGGTGATGACTAATGTTTCTTAGCTCTTTTCTGATGAACAGACAAAATTTTAGGCGATTCGGGCTACTAAGGATATAGCACACGTAAATCTGGGAATCGGGTGGAATTTTTATTTTAAGGTCCTAAAACGCCACAAAATGAGGAACGGTCATGGAGAGGCGATGGCTAATGTTCCTTAGGTCTTTTTTTATGGACTGGAAAAATTTTAGGTGATTCGGGTCCACACGCTAGGTCCCATATAAATGGCGTGGTATAGCAAATGAAAATATGGGAATCGGGCAGAATTTCAGTTTTATGGGCCTAAAATACCAAAACAAGAGGAACGGTCATGGCGAGGCGATGACTAATGTTCCTTAGGTAGTTTTTATTCTTAAAAAAATTAACTATTGGCTAACAGTGAAAAAATTAGTAAATTTAAAAATAAAATAAAAAACTAAGGGTACCGGTTTGGTACCTTAAGGGTACCAACTGGACCGATTCAAGGGTATTTTGTTTGGTTCGCTACCCCTCCCCTTCCCCTAGCCCCAATCCCTTACCCCTACCCCCTCCCTAACCGGATCGGGATGGAAAAGTACCGATACTGGTACGAACCGCACTGGTTTCCGATACTCCCCCCTCCTAGACAGCCTTAGTTCTGGGATCTTGCAATACGAGTTTATGATTATATGTACTTTTTCATGCGTATTAGTATATACTTATTTTATAGAACTTCTTTGACGAAATCTGATTGGACTAAATTCTTGTAGGTCCATAGGAAACGATCTTGTGACCAATACTCATTACTTCGCCATTATTTTCAGGTTCATTTTATGGAAATTCGGGTTCATGCAATACGAATTTATGATTATATCCACTTTTTGTGTGTTAATGTAGAATTTTTTTTTACGGAGTTCGATTGGCCTAATATTTCGTAGGTTCATAGAAAGCAGCCTATTGACTAATATCCATAGCTTCGCTATGACTTTCGGTTCATTTTATAGCATTCTAGGTTCATGCAACACGAATTTTTGTTTATATCCACTTTTTCGTGCGTTAATGTACCTGCAAATTATATTGAATTTTTTGACGGACTCCGATTCGCCTGAAATTTTGTAGGTTCATAGAAAATAGCTATTGACCAATACTCATCGCTTCGCCATAACTTTCGGGTTCATTTTATGGTGTTTGGGGGTCATGTAACATAAATTTATGATTATATCCACCTTTTCGTGTGTACATGCTGATTTTATAGAATTTTTTTGAGGAACTCCAATTGGCCTGAAATTTCGCAGGTCCACAAGAAAAAACCTAGTGACCAATATTTATTGCTTCACTATGACTTTCAGGTTTATTTTATGGAATTTTGTGGTTATACAATACGAATTTGTGATTATATTCACTTTTTCGTATCTATTAGTACATGATGATTTGTACTAATATAACTTTGCAATTATTTATTAGTATTGGAATGAACTCGTACATGTGAATTCTAGCATAATGTGTTGGAGTGAGAAATTTCGTGTATGTGAAACTCCAACATAATGTGCTAGAATTTGGAATTTTACAATTCAAAATTCAGAATATTATGCTAGAGGTCGTATAACAAATAACTCGTACTCCAACATGTGTTCCGTTCTAAAATCTATATATTATTAAAAGGAGAGGATAAAGCCCTCTCCTTAAGCCAAGTGGCATCATAAAACAAAAGCCACATGGCACAATTAGTTATTAAGTAGTTTTTTAGTTAATAATTAGTTATTAGTTATTATATTGGGAAAAGATCCAAAATTACCCCTCTACTATGGTATATTGTTTACTTCTGCCACCCGTTATACTTTTCGTACAAATCTATCCCTACCATTAACAAAGTTTGTAAAATTACCCCTAACCCTACGTTTTGACACTGTGGCAGCTGACCCATCTAATATTTTGTCCATGCCAGCAGCCAAGTCAGCAGGTCCCACCAAATAAAATGCCAAGGTGGAGTCCATATCACCACTTTTAATATATCTTAATTATCTTAGTCCATATTACCACTTTCTATCAGTATTTTTTTTTCCAGATTTGCTTGCAAAGAAATATAAGAATGAGAGATGACAAAATATGGTCGACGACGAATCGTTCACCACTGGGCCTAGCCGGTGGTGGTATAGATCTGAAAGCCGGAGAAATTTTTAGTCACTAGATCTGCCGGATCTACATACTTCCAATGAACAAAACTAAACCACATCGCAAAGGACGGCCATTTTCATCTATTTCCGGCAAGGTAACGCCAGTGAAGGCGTGGTGCCAGTCACCAGATTCTGGCAGCATGGCCGTATGAACGAAAATAAAGGAGGAACAGCGGCTGAGCATATGAAAGATGGACGAGCACCTGGTACGAAGGTCCGCCGGCCAGCCGATGACCAAATCCACTGCCATTAGTCTTCTTCCTCTCCGGCGATTTGAGTAGAGGAGGAAATGAGAAATAAAAGGAGGGGGAAGGATTACCGGAGGAGATATATATATATANTTTGTTACTTTATTTTAATTAATAAATATAGATATCTCATAATTAGTTATAATAAAAAAATCGAAAATATAAATATATAAAAAATAACTACACATTCAAATTGGGTGGGAGTAGTTTCAAGTTGGAGTGTTAAAATTATTTAAAATAAAAAAAAGAAAAATAAAATTAACTATAATAAAAAAACCAAAAAAGAAGAAGAAAAACTACCCATTCAAATCGGTGAGTAGTTTCAAGTTGGAGTTGTGAAATAAAAAATGAAATAAAAAAATAAAAATTACCATTTCAAATTGGAGAGTAGTTTCAAGTTGGAGTTTATAATTGTTTTAAAATAAAAAACAAAAATAAAGCAATAAAAAACTTTTGATTCAAATTGTGGATCCGGAGTAGTTTCTTTCTAACATTCTATATTCTATATATCTTCTATATATTATTAAAAGGAGAGAATAAATCCCTCTCCTTATGCCAAGTGGTAGCCTAGGAAAAAACCTTATGGAATAATTAGTTAATAACAAAGAAATTATCTATTGAAAATTAACAAAGAAATTAACAACCTAAATTAACTACTAAAACATGGGGGAGAGTTGGTTTAGGTTAGTTAATTTATTTATTTCATTTTTTAAAATCATTTTCTTTTTTATTTTTTGAAATAAAAATTATATCTATTCATTAAAATTCAAACAATATTTATTGAGAAAAATATAATAAAATTCAAAATAAAAAATAAATATTTTCTAGAGTAATAAAATGTATATCTTATATTATATTACAAAAAAATAGCAGACAAAAATATTAAACAAGTAATATGCTAATAATCTATCTATATATTATTAAAAGCCAAAGAAAAAGGCACCACATTAATACAAGTGGTAGCCTAGATAAAAGCCACATGATATAATTAGTTAATAACAAAAAAATTATTTATTAAAAATAAACAAAGAAATTAATTACTCAAATATCGGTGAGGGTTGGGTATATCGCATTGACAAATAAAATGACAATTAAAATTTGTTAAAGCAATACGGTCTAATAGTATCAAACAAGAATGATTATAATTTAATTTTTTCTTTTTTTATATGGACCGCACTTCCCGCTGGTACGACTACTAGTTAAAATGAATATACCCAGAAGCAGAGGCGGATCCAGGATTTGAGGCTTATGGGTTCCTACCGTAATTTCAGATTAATATGAAATAATAACTGGGTTCACAATCAGAATTTCTTAATATAAATACAGGGTCTACGCAAGAATTACTGGGTTCCCGGGAACCCGTAGTCCATGCACTAGGTCCGCCCCTGCCCAGAAGTGCTCCTAATGCTATAAATCTGTTTTTGCGTTAATCTCCTAATACACGGATATGAAAAATGTGTTAACTCACGAATCAATTAAATTAATCAAATTAAGTGTTTCCATTATCTGACACATTTAGAAAGCTAAAATTATTGTTACCGTGAATACGATGTTTGTTTAAATTTTATTGTATCGTATCGTTAAATCCATCGTTACGTAACAGCGAAAAGTGCCACTTTATGAAACGACAGATTTGGTGTGGTAGCGTCGTTACCTTGCTTTTTTCTCTTATCTTGTGCTTCCTTATTATTAAATAATTATATTTTATCCTTTACCCTACTCTTTTATATAATAATTCTACTTCATATTCTATTTTTTTTAGTAATATTGCAAGTTTATTCTTCATATTGTAAGTGCATGATATCATAACTTTCAGACAAACGATATAATCTGTCCAAATATTGTATTCATCAAACAATACAATACAATACAGTACAGTATAATACAATACATTATGAAACGACACATAACAACAATCCAAACAAGCTGTTAGAAAGCTAAAATTATTGTTTAAGCACTAGCAATTTTGGAAGCTTTAGACTGAGCACTCGAAAATGGTTGAGTAAAGATTAATCCTTAATGTTATTATTATAATCAACAACAATGCAGCTAATATGGAACCAAGTTTGAGCTTTTAACTTTAAATAGGTACCTTCAGTTCTAGCAAAATCAACATTAGAAAAACAGCAAAATCAATATTACAGAAATGAGAAAAACATTCTTCAATTTGCATTAAGCGCTCGTGCCAGACGCTTAACGTCAATTAACCTTATACCTCGTCGCAATGTACCTGAAATATCAATTAAACTTGAGCAACATAGAACGACAAGAAAAAAGACATGAAAAGTATGTAGTGAAAGGTTTGGAGGGTGGTTATCCGTATGGATGACCTAGGATCGAAACCTCCCTCAATGTTTACTGGGCTGAGCCTGTCGCACAGCTTTGCCAAGTGCAGTTTACTTCCCCTATGTGATTTGCAGGGCATTACATAGAAAAAGGTTTACCCAATGCGCACAAAGTGCTCACCCCAAGGGCAGAGGGCCAGAGGCTGTGCCAGAGGTTGCAGCAGCTGCGGGTTTCCCCTCTTACAAAAAAAATAAAATATAAAAAAATAACACTTACTCTCCGTAGAAATATTGTCATTTGACGTTAAACTGGTCCCAATTTCATGATTGTCGCTTGAAAGAGAATTCAATAGTCGAGCAAGATGTCTTATTTGATATAAAGGCAGAATATTTGGACCTCTCTGCACTTTATTCATCCTTTCTTCTGCTCCTGTTCAATCATAAAAACAAAGCTGAATTTTTTATGTAAAGTTAATATAACAGTTTTGCCACCCTAGACAACCTATGTCTAACAAAATCATTGGCCTTAATAACTAAGCAAAAATGGCACCAAATATGTAGCCTAGAAGTTAATGAAGTGGGTGAAAACTACAGAAAACAAAAATTGAAGTTTCAATAAAGAAAAAAATAATGTTAAGCTGTTTCTAAATATTACTATGTGATTTCTTCTTATCTGACTAAGCCTTGGTAGGCAGATTTAGTGGTACCAATATGGTGGGAGGTAACCAAAGGCGGATCCAGGATTTGAAGGTCAGAGTTGCACTTTTGGATTCAACCAAAATCTTCTTTATATAGTGTGCTCACTATATATATATACATAAAAGTTTTGCCAAACTTTATTTGTGCCAGTGGCCCTTCTCGGTGTATCATAGGTCCACCTCTGAAGATAACAGGTACCCCATAAAATAGTCGAGGTGCACCTATGTTGCGCGGACTCTCCAAAATATTGCTGCACCTGTGTCGGATCCTCCAAAAAATAACTACATTTGAAGGATCCGACACGCACCCGACTATATTTTTCGGAGAGTCCGAGCAACATAGGTGCACACAAGCTAGCCCAGATACCACTGTTATTAAAAAAAAAAAACTAACCAAATCAATACTTATACTATACATTACCTACCTTGGTGCAATATATAACTTGATGCAGCTGATTCTTCTTGTGATTTATATGATTCAGGATGAAATGTTGCCTCAGATGATTGAAGCCCAAGTCCTGAAACAGGAACAATTGCTTGATTTTCTTCTTCATTTGAGTTTCCACAACTAGTACTCTCATAATTTTGACAACTTGAAAATGAATTATTCAACACTCTTTGTCTTCTCAATTGATAGTTTCTTCTACGTCTAGCTAAATGTTTTTCCCTCTCCTCAAGACTCATTGTTTGCCTTCTCAATCTATCGCGAATTCGACGACGTTCTCTTTCTTTTTCTTTTTGTACATTTCGCCAATTCTTTACAACGTGCCACTCTTTAGTTTCAGATAACTCTCCAGTAGCCATTGAACCATGTATTGTTGAAGCTTTGCACCAGCCTGATTGCACTGCAACAGAAAAATTCATGCTTCAATCAGTTACAAAGAGACAGAAATGTTTAATGTTGGAATAAAATGAATCTGAATAAAGTATAGCCTGAATAAAATGAATCTGAATAGAGTATAGCCTTTGGCTAAGTGATCAAATCCAGTATGTGATGTGTAGGGTTAGGCGCACGTCATGAGTTCAAACTTTGCCGCAGATAAAAGACGGTAATTACAGCAGGGACCAGTGTTATGA
This sequence comes from Nicotiana attenuata, assembly GCF_001879085.1. Classification (NCBI taxonomy): domain Eukaryota; kingdom Viridiplantae; phylum Streptophyta; class Magnoliopsida; order Solanales; family Solanaceae; genus Nicotiana; species Nicotiana attenuata. The sequence continues at coordinate 171,133 of NW_017672274.1, forward strand.
AAGGCGAAAAGTGTAAAAAAGCTCTAGGGTCTGTTGGGGCTTTAAATATAAAGCGTGGGCTTTAATGAAGAAAGGCGCAAACAGAGAAAAACTACGAATATACATGTGTAGTCCAAGACTAATATCTATAAGCATGAATACCAAATATATGGATAAAAAAATTGAAGAAAATTTACAATAAAGTGAAATATCAATTGTTTAGTATCGCCTCTTCAGAATTACGCTTGTTGGCAAGGAAAAGTATGTTGTAGAGCCTTGATAACAACACTGAAGCGCCCGCTAAGAGACGCGAAGCGTTCAATATATTTTGAGCATGGCTTCAGGGCTTAAGCGTGCCTTTGATAACACTGACAGGGACAAAGTGCACCTCTGTATCGATTCAATTACTCTTTTTATCTAGTCGATGGAACCAATGAACCACAAAATACCAAAAATATTGACATGTAACTAATTTATTAAGAGGATTAGGTGAAATATGAATGTACTGGTAAGAGCTATATAATGTCTAATATCATTGAAATGTAAAAAGAAATAGTACAAATTATATGTAGCTTGTAGCAGGCTATGATTTTCTTTACTGTAATAATAATATTCAATAAGCTCCCAATAAAATAGACTCTACATACATATGATGCAAATGTCAATATCCGACACCGGATGGAAAACCAAAAAAAAAAAATTACCTTAACTCAATATCCCACGTCCTTAATCATCCATAACACACAAATCTGCATCCATAGATAAACACAGAAAAAAAGACTTTAATTTCTGAATAATCACGAAAAATCCAGGGGGGAAATGATCTTTTTTGAAAAAGCTCACAATAAATAAATAAAAATTAATTCTTGATAGGGACTGAAAGACCTACCTGTGTTAATGGTGACTGAAGAGAGGGATTTGTAATTTCAGATTTAAGAATAGATAGAAAAGAAAGCTGAGCTGGTTTTTTTGTCCTTAATAGAAAAAAATACAAACAAAATCTTTTAAACGCCATTTTTGGTTATTGGTTAAAGGTTTATAAACTTAACAAATTAGAATTTGCCACCTTTACACAAAGGGAACAAAAAGATCTGTTTTTATGCGAAATTTGGGGATGTAGATCCATTTGGCTTGCTTTTTACATTTGTAACTAACTGACTATTAATCAATTACTCAGTCCTCATCTAAATTTTGTATTTAGTAAAATCTACTATACATATATTGCTAATATTGCCTCCCAAAAAATTTCCTTATTTTTCTCAAAATTGATCTCTTTCCCTTTTTTGCTATTTTCATGGGGAGAAAGTAGATATTATTTGTGAAATATAAGTGGGAATGCCTCCTCCAATTAAATTTTATTGTGTGACTAATATGGTGTAATAAAATAACAATTAGAAACAACGCAAGACATGAAATGTAGATTATATCAAATGAGAGATTTATTTATGTTTTTTTGATAATGGTGGTGTCCGGAAGGGGAGCCTTCGCGTAACTGGTAAGTTGCTGCCATGTGACCAGGAGGTCACGGATTCGAGCCGTGAAAACAGATTCTTGCAAAAATGCAGGATATGCCAGCGTACAATAGACCCTTGTGGTCCGGCCTTCCTCGGACCCCCGCGCATAGCGGGAGCTTAGTGCACTGAGATGCCCGATAATAATGGTGTCCAAAGGAATTTGCGTGTAGAGCAAATATACATTTTCAGCCCAAGGTGGCACTCAATCTACAGCATTTAAAGAGATGTACAACTAAAGAATAGCATGCAAACATAAAGGGAAACAAAAAAACAAGAAACCTAGTACTCAATTAGAAGAGGCTGAAACTGGATTTCATTTATACAAACATTAGCAGATAGAGCTCAAGATCTAGTTGAGAAAAACCAATAAACTTGGAGAAAAATGACAAAAACCAGATGTTGAGACATGGAATCTATTTCAGACTCGCGATATTCCTCCCTGTGCTGGCATGTAAAAACCTAAGATTTCATACTCCGAGCTTTGTATATGAGACGAAAAGGGTTAAAAATACACTCTTCTAGTCTTCAACAAGATAAACGTCGAGATCATATGGCAAAAATGTACAGATGTTTGACAATAGTAGGCAACAAGTTGTCATCTCCAGGCAGAAGAAGTTGCTAAAGCTCTATTTTTCCATCCAAGATAGAGTGCCCCTTCGCTTTCTGCAAACCTGTAATTTGGGCTGTACTCCTTCAACACGCCGTTGATGGTCTCGCCAACTGATGGACTCAATGGACATGGAGTAAATCCGGCCATCATAAGTCTCAACCTCCACTTTCCAAAAAGTTCGTGCCTTTCCACTCTGTCGGCCCCCTCACATGCTATTATGTTGACAACGTCCCGTGCCACACAATGCTCCTCTGCACTGATCCGCTGCTTGTCATCCCTAGGGCGAGCTGCATCAATTGACTCGAACATTGCTGTATAGTAATCAAGAGTTTCACGGAACCTTGGAAGGAAAGGGGCGGTGTTCGTGTTCGATTCTTGTTCAACTAAGGTCACAATTTTGGGAGACAAACTCTTAACTAGTCTTAATAGGCGGTCTCGATGGTTGATCGTGCTTACGCTCTCGTCCGGCATGTGGTGCAGCATGTAAGGGAAGTTTACTGCCAGCGCTTCTCCATGCCTAACATGAAGATTCTCTAGTTGGACCTCACAGCCTGATAGTGCAGCACCGCGGAATTCAAAAGGTACTCCGCATGACTTGGCAACTTCTGCTAGCCTTTCACCTACTAGCTGAAGTCCTCCACCTCGTGCATGAGCTGATTGGGAATCATCAACACCTGTAATGCGGAGAAATGGGGGTCCACCAGGCCGACGAGCAAGATCGTGGAGGAGGAACATCCACTGACTTCCCTGTGCAATCTGAAAATCAATGATATGGACTCTGTTCTCATTCGTCATGGCTTCCCTGATGACGACATTTGCAGACATATAAGCAAATTTGTAGTATGGGCACATGTTATAGATGACTTGCATATAAGATAATAACTCCGAGCTAGTCGGCTCTTTGCACTTCAATTTTTTGTATATGATGCTTCCTGACGATAGTAGTCGTGCTCTAAGCCCTTCCAACACGTATGCACTCAATCGTTCCATAGGTTCCCCAAAGACTGACACCCTTTGCTCTAAAATATTCATAAGAACTTCAGCAGTTGAGATATCAGCATCTGACACTGCTTCAGCACAGGCATCGAGCAACTCTTTCAGGTTCAAGCTGGGGGCCATGTCCAACACTCGGTTCCACCTTGTCAAGGAAGAAGGTTTCGAGACCACATCATTGAAGGAGCAACTGCAGCTGTCGTCAGTATCAGATTCAGGCCCCAGTAATTTATTCTCCAGCTCCCGAAGCACATGTTTCAGGTCACCATCATCAACTCCTGAACACCCACTGAAAGGTGAACCACAAGTGTTGTTATCAGAGGAATGATGCAGATCAGACATGTATGACTGTGAACATTGCGGAGATAACGGACTCCTGTTGGAAGAGACACTTAAGGCAGGAGGTGAATCGTATACAACATAGTCAGTAGCAGGCAATGAATCCAGAGTGAAGAAATGTTCATTCTGAGTCTGAAAAGCAAACTGTGTCACTGAGCTAGTATTATAGCAATTGTTGTTCTTGAAATGGTAAGGGGCGTAATATTGCTGACCTTGCTGCACTGGCTGATTGTATAATCCATGGACGCCGCCAGACATTTGAGGTCGTTGGGATGCTTGCATCTGGAATATCAAAATGACTAAGAAGATGAAGAGTGATTTCAAACAACCGTTTTGGAGGAAAGCTATCTTAGTGAAGATAAGACATCCAGATTAGCAAATCTCTCTCAACTACAAGTAGTCACAATATCTCAAGGAGTAGCGCTTCTTTCAGCAGCGAATGACAATGTTAAATCTGAAGAACTCGAGAAAGATTTGCTACTCCGTGATGTGTCAGCAAAACCTATATAACAAACAGAACCTGCCAAGAATGGGAAGCATGATCAGTCAAAGCACATACTAATTAATAATGATGCTCTTAAGCTAAGAGAACAATTAGAAAGGAATATGCCGAGAAAGTATAAATGAATGCACATCTACTTATGAAAAAAGCAAAAAAAGAGCAAAAGCAAAATACGAAGACGCTCATGAAAATGGGCAAGACACAAACTATTACCATCCATCTTGGAAATCATTCTCCGGATAATAACATCCAAGGGTTTCTAAACTTGATACTTATTTTCTACAATCCCGGAATCGCTGAGGATTCATCTCTAATAACATTCCTTTCTCTTCACCAAGACATAATTTCCATATATAGCAATAAACTACATTAGTTAAGAAAAAAGTTAACAATCCCGGAATCGCAGAGGGTTCATCTCTAATAACATTCTCTTCTCTTCACCAAGACATAATTTCCATATATAACAATAAACTACATTAGTTAAGAAAAAGTTTAACCAACCCAATCTCTACGAAAAACAGGAAAAGCAAGTACATCCTTAACGGCCTCTATTCCTGACGTGAACGGCCGCTTTCTTGGAACTAATTCATAGGCCTTCTTAGAATTAGAACCCGTTGAGGGGGGCCTCGGCCCGGGAACGGGAGAGTGGCCAAGTGGTCAAAGGCGGCAGACTGTAAATCTTTTGAAGTTTTTCTACGTAGGTTCGAATCCTCCCACTCCCACTTGTTTGTTGTAGATTTCAGAGAAGAGAAAAGAGGCATTCGTCAGCGTAGGAAGGCCAACCAAGCGAAACTCTTTCTTTTTCCTCATTTCTCTTGAACTAGGAAAGTTCGATTCATTCGACAGCCACACAGAGAAACTAGACAACAACAACAACGACAACGACCCAGTGAAATCCCACTAGTGGGGTCTGGAGAGAAACTAGACATATTAGGCAGAAAAAAGAGAACACTAAAAAGAGGCCCTACATCAGAGAAGTTAGGTTTGCAGCTTGTAATTAAGGAAAGAAAAAAGTGAAAATTAAATATAACTAACTCACATCTAGAAAACAAATAGAAAAATAGCAAATGAACTAGGAGTTAATCAATCTTTAACTTTCAAATGAGTCATAAAAATATTAATTGCAGTAGCAAGTTTACCATAGAGTCAGAAGCATATCAAGAAAAGCAAATACCTCTCAATTACAATCAACTAATCAGCCTTTATTAGCTTATTTAGAGAAAAGGTAATAGAAAAAGAAAGCCCCCTTTTTTTGGTGTACAAATCAAATGCCAAACATCAAGTTTCCTTTTTTATTCACTGGATACTTCAACTCAAGAGATAAATATGAAATCCATGATAAAACTGTAATCATGGAAAGCTAGCTTGAACATTAGAAAAAGGCAGCCCGGTGCATCAAGTTACCGCTATGCGCGGGGTTCGAAAAAGGCCGGACCACAAAGGTCTATTGTACGCAGTCTTATCCTACATCTCTGCAAGAGGCGTTACATGGCACCAACTTTACTAATTACTCCAAGGCAGCAACTTCACCGGTCATATTAGAACAAATTAATTCTGTACCCCCACTCCCCATCCCCCCAAAAAAAAAAGAACAACCCCAATTAAATGGAAAAATAAATAGGCAATTAAAAGAAGATGAAAAAAGACTTGAAACAGAACTAACAGAAGGAATGAACACCACAGAGACCTAAAAAACCAAAACTCTGATAAACTAGAAAACAAAGGAATAGACCTAAAAAACTTCAAAGATTACCCCTTCTCTCACTCCATGAATGAATTGAACATAAAAATCAAAACTTTATGCAAAAATAGAAAAATCAACTCCCCACCCCCCACCCCCCCACCCCAAACCACCACCATAAAAAAGGAAAAAAAGAGAAGGGAATTGCCAATAATCTCTTACCAACAACATAAAAATCAAAACTTAATACAAAACAAATTAAAAAAAATCACTACTTATACACCCCCATCACCTCAAAAAAAAAGGAAAGAAAGAAAAAAGAGAATTGCATATAAACTGCTAACATATAACAGAATAATTCATATTTAGATGTTTTCAAGATCAACACAAAACCTTAAACCATGAATTAAACAAAGTCAAGACTTAAACACAAAATAAGGAACAACTTAAGACAAACAAAAACTCCATACCAAATAAAAGAAAAAAAAATTAAAAGATGGTATTACAAACCTTGAAAATTCAGAGGATGTATTTATTTATGTGATTTTTGTTCAAAAGGGAGAAAGAAAGAGCCTGATGTCTTTTGCTGATTGATGAAACTAAGAATGGAGTGTTAGGTACTACTCTTTTGTTTGTTTATATAGTCAAAAGAGTTGAAAATAGAAAAATAAAAATACCCTCATTTTTTAGAATAATTACTTCAAGTGCCACTTTCCACAAATACATTTAAAACTACAAATTTACTGCCACCACGTGATCTGTCTCTATTTGATTATCGTACATTTTTTTCTGTTTGTTTAAGAAGAATATTCTCTCCGCGTAGAATTACATAAAGTGAGTGATGACACCTCAAAGTGAGTGTTAATTCCTCCCTTTTTCCTCATCTTTTAGATATTTTTTACTCTCGGGTCCACAATAAGTCATCAATTTGTCTTTGGCATATTCATTAAGCAAATATTAAATTCTAGACAAAAATAGTTAGTGGCGTTTGGACATAAGAATTGTAAAAGTCCAAAAAAAAAAGTGAAAAGATTTTTCTAATGAAAATGGTATTTGAAAATTATAGTTGCATTTGGACATGAATATAATTTTGGGTTTGAAATTTTGTGAGTGATCTGAGTGAAAATCTTGAAAAATAGCTTTTTGGAGTTTTTCAATTTTTGAAAAATTCCAAAATGCATCTTCAAGTGAAAATTTGAAATTTTATGAACAAACGTTAATTTTGAAAAAAATAGAAATTTTTCGAAAAAAAAGAAAAAAATTCTTATGTCCAAACAGGCTCTTACTATGACTAAACTACCTAAATTAAATATTGCAGCATAATTTAATATGAGGAATAAAAGACTTTTTAAGGATACATAAGAGTAATTTTGAAAAAATAAATAGAATTTTTTCTTGATTAACTAAATTGACACTTATTTTGGACCAAATTAAAAAGGCAAATTGGTCACTTATTGTGGACTGGAGGGAGTACCTTGCACAGTACTCCCTCCGTCTTCGTATCATATTATTAGAGGTGTACATGAACCGGGTTGGTATGGTTTTTATCAAAACCAAACCAAACCAACTATATCGGTTTGGATTGGTTCGGTTTTGTCGGATTTTTCGGGTTTTTTGAATTTTTTGTAACTTAAATATTATTTCAATCTTACTTTGTTAAATTTTTTATAATTAAATATATGTAGTAAAAATATAAGAAATTGACAAAATATTATCTATTAAAATATTTTTATGGGAGAATTTTCTTAGTAACACATAATAATTATTTTTTTAGTCGTCTAACTATAATTTTTCGTTGATGTACACTTTCAAGGTTAACCGAATTTAGTAAATAAACATAAAAATCAATATGATACCTAAATAATAATAATCACTTCACATTCGAAAAAGATATAAGAATTTTATAGATCTTAACATATGATATAAATATGGAAGAACAAAGAGATTGACGCATTTTAGTAACACTTGACGAGAAAGATCATACAACCCATTATTTAAGGTTAATAAATATGGAGTACTTCATATACTATTAAATATTATATCCCGCAAGAGAATCCCAACTATTTCTAGTCATTTTTAAAAAAAGTTCTACATAAAATCTTAAAAGTATATATAAAAATTATATATTTATGTCGATTTGGTTCGAGATTTTTTTACTCAATACCAAACCAAACCTAGTCGGGTTTTTCTAATCGGTTTGGTTTGACTTTTCGGTGTAGTTTGGTTTTCCGATTCGGTTTGTATACCCCTACATATTATCAGTCGTCGTTACTAAAAATAATTATCAAATTATTTATCATTTTAGAAGTTCAAGACAAAATTAATTAATTATTTCCTTTTTTATCCTTAGTAATAGATTTTCTTGAAGACTACAAATACCTCAATTATGAGTAAGTATTAAGTGAAGAGATTATATCTTAAGACATAAATAAAGGTAAAATAGTAAAAAATATTTCTATTTAATATATTTCTTAAGGGGCGTGTAAAATAAAAATACTGACTGATAATTTAAGACAGAGGAAGTAGTAAATATCAATAATATTTTTTTTCTTTATCTTCTAATTCAAAATTTATTGGCTAGACTAATAATTCGATGTCACGTGTATGGTTCATTTAAGGAGAAAACATCTTACCGAAAGTTCATCTATATCCGAAACTCTAATCCAAATTTTTTAATTAAGTATAGAGGGATCTAATCCGTCCAACATTTTGATCATAGTATTCAGTTGGAATACTTACGGACTAGAAAAAGTGTGAAAGAAAAGTTTTAGTGTATATCTAAGATTGATGTATAGTTCATTGAATCTTCCCTACGTCACTTGGAAAAATTAATGCGCAAAATTATATGTCATGAAGATATATTCATTCATTGTAAAAATTGTACGGGGCGTCCTATTTGGTCGCTCTCATTTAATGTATATTTATTTTTTAAAAAGTTTTAACTTGTACCCACTTTTTAAACAAATTATTCTTCTTCTTCTTCTTCTTCTTCTTGTTCTTCTTCTTCTTCTGTTGGTGCTGCTATGAAACTTCAGTTCATGGGAGGATTGCCATAAGTATGTTTATCAGATTATTTAAAAATATATTATAAATAATTTTGTAAGTTAGTAGACAATAATTTGTGAATAATTCCACGTAATTCTGTTCTTTTCACGTTTATTGTTTTTAAATTTTATGATTTAGATATTGTTGGCAATCTGATTATTTTATAGTAGTAATACACTATGAAAGAATAAGGTGATTATTTATTTAATATGTTAGAAAGCTTTTTCAAAAACTTCAGCTTATATAGTGCTGAAGTTTTTACAAATAAACTAAATAACTTCAGCATCTTCTGCTGAAGTTTTTGAAAAAGCTTTATGACAAAACTAATGAATCCAAGACAAAAAATTTCAGCTTATTTAGTGCTGAAGTTTTTACAAATGAACTAAATAACTTGAGCATCTTCTGCTGAAGTTTTTGAAAAAGCTTATCCAGGACAAAAAACTTCAGTTTATTTAGTGCTGAAGTTTTTATAAATGTACTAAATAACTTCAGCATCTTCTGCTGAAATTTTTGAAAAAGCTTAATGACAAAACTAATGAATCCAAGACAAAAACACTCCAGCTTATTTAGTGCAATTCCAAACAAAAACTTTAGCAAATAGAGAACAAAACTTCAGCTACTATCCTTAAGTTCAGCAATTACACACAAAAGCTTCAGCACACTTGCTACTTTAGGCCCGTCGACTAGAATGCTGAAGTTTTGCGTGATTGCCTTTGCTACTTCAGCCTCGTATGCTGAAGCGAAAAAGTGGGCACGCTTGCAATATTTTTTTGCAAAGCGGTCACAAGTTAAAACGTGACCCAAAAAGCGGGTATAGATGCAAATGCCCCCATTATACAATTAGTGGAATATTTTGGGGATATTATCACTTTTAGCCCGCACCAAAAACTACTTACATTTGATAGCCGAAAAAATGTATAAAATATATATAATTTTTATATATAACATACAGAATGTATATATATACAAAATATATTACATTTTTTCGGGGCTATATAGTATCATTTTTCCTATGTTTGTTGTCTTTTTCTTCATCAAATATATTTAACAATAATATTAATCTGGGTGATTAAACTAAAACAAATGCGAAATTGTGAAGTATAGGAAACTGGAAATGAAAACAAGAATTAAATTGAATGTTTAAAAATATTATGTGGTACATTACATCTAGGTGAGATTTACAAAAGGGATTTTTATATTCCTATGTCATATCGTAAATTATATTGCCCTCCATACTTAACTTTTAATATAATTATCTTTTATATACCTAACATTTATGTACATTTTAGGGGTTAATGGTATTAATTAGTCTCCTAATTTAACTCTACTGTATATTCTCACTCCCCCAAGTTTCTCTCTCCAAATCTTACCCCTCACCCACGTATCAAATCAGACCCCACGATTTCCTCTTCAATCACCCACTATTTCCTCTTCTAAACCAGCGAAAATCTGTAATCCCTCCACCATTGACAATCATTAAAAAGCTTTGAAACTTTGGATTTGAATTTGGGTTTTCAAAAGACATTGTTTGTTTGGATTGGATGTTGTTGCAAAGAATTGATAATTCTCTCTACGTCTCTCTCTATCTCTCAACCCTAAATTTTAGTAATATAAAGCAAAGGAAAAGAGAGCAGCAATTCCACCATTGACATCCATTAAAAAGCTTTGAAGCTTTGAATTCGAATGGATTTTCAAAAATCATTATTTGTTTGGATTGGGTGTTGTTACAAACAATTGGGAATATGATTTGGAGTTTATATCTCAATTTTAAGGGGTTTTGGTGAAGATTAGACTTGATTTTGGCTGATTTTCAGATGGAACAACATTGTATAAAAATTGTATTTAAGTGATATTATATTGTAGTTGTATATAACTGAGTAGAAATAATGTACGAAAATTGTAGATAAGTTGTACAATATATAATTAGTTGTATGAAATTTATTTTTACTATGTATAAATCAGATACAAAATATACAAAAGACATATTGTATAAAATTTGTATTTAAGTTGTATGTTATTGCAGTTGTATTTAATTGGGTAGAAATAATATGTGAAAGTTGTAGATAAAGTTGTATAATATATAATTAGTGGTATGAAATTTACTTTACTATGTATAAATCAGATACAAAATATACAAAAGACATATTGTATAAAATTTGTATAAAAATTGTGTTTATGTTGTATGATATTGTAGTTGTATATAACTGTGTATAAATAATATATATAAGTTGTAGATAAGTTGTAGATAATTTAATTTCTTATCTCCAGCTAGATATTAGTCATCCTCAGCAAGTCTTGGTTTGGCAGAGTTATTTTGGAAGTTCAATTTGTTGTAAACACCAAGAGCAACCCTAATTATCTTCCACAATCTTCGTTTTCTTGTTTTTCCTTCCCCCAATCTGAAACTTTTTGGGGGAGAAAAATGGAAGACCATGTTTTCCTAAAAAAATTGAAAATAAAAATGTCCATGTTTGATCACGGACCAAACTTTTGATTCTTTCTATGTTTCACCGCATCATCACGCTATTTATTCCTAAAAATAAACTCTCCTCCTGCTGAAAAGGTGTGACGACCCGGCCCGTCGTCACGTGAGTTATCGCCCCGTTTCCCCCATTTTCTGTTTCCTAATGTTTTATTTTACGAGTCCTGGGTGAATGAGTTGAATTGGATTGGTTTTAGATGGAAATGAGACACTTAGTCTCTTAAAGGAAGGCTTGTTTTGGAAAAGTCAACCGGATGTTGACTATTGAGTTAGAGGGTTCATATGTGATTTCCGGTGATTCGGTTAGCTTCGGGGGATGATTTATGACTTAGGAGTGTGATCGGAATTGATTTTGGAGGTCCGATGTAGAGTTAGGCTTGAATTGGCGAAGTTAGTATTTTGGCGAATTCCGGTTGATAGGTGAGATTTTGATCCGAGGGTCGGAATGGCATTCCGAGAGTTGCTGTAGCTCCGTTAGGTGATTTTTGATGTGTGTGCAAAATTTCAGATCATTCGGAGGTGTTTTGGTCGGGTTTTTGATCAAATGCGTAATTCGGAAGTTTTAGAAGAACTTAGGCTTGAATCCGATGTAATTTGATGGTTTTGGTGTTATTTGTGGTGTTTTGATGATTGGAGCAGGTTTGAATGATATTTTAGGATGGGTTGGCACTTTTGGTTGAGGCCCCGGGGGCCTCGGGGTGATTTCGGATGGCTATCGGGATGAAATTTGGAGTTGGGAGATTGATGTATATATCTGGTATCTGGTATTTCCGCATCTGCGGAAAAGGAACCGCAGATGCGGTTGCGCAGGTGCGGAAGAAGGATCGCAAGTGCGGCCATTGGCCTGGAAGGAAGAAAACGCAGATGCGGAAGGGAAGCCGCATTTGCGAGGCCGCAGATGCGGTAGATTTGTCGCAGGTGCGAAAAGGGTAAGGCCAGGTGTTTCCGCATAAGCGGACATGTATCCGCAGAAGCGGGGTCCGCAAATGCGGACATGTGACCGCAGAAGCGGTCGTGGTTTTTAAATGAGGATCCGCAGAAGCGAAAATTTAACCGCAGAAGCGGTAGTCGCAAATGCGGTAATGGGACCGCAGATGCGAAAATCACTGTTATCAGAAGGGGTTTTAAAGCTCATTTTATTCCGCGAGCTTAAGTCCATTTCCACCATTTTTAAGCAACCTTGAGAGCTCTTGGACGGAATTTGAAGGGGATTTCGACTAGGTGTGATTGGAGGTGAGTTTCTTGACCTAAATACATGAATTAATGGTAGAATTTACACTGACATTGTAGAAAATCATCAAAAGAGGGTAAAGCTAGGGCTTGGGAATTTGGTATTTCAAAGTGGGATTTGAGGGGTCAAATGGACTCCGATTTTGGTAAATTTGATATGTATGGACTCGTGGCGAGACAAGGAATCCGGTGATGGTAATTTTCTGATTTTTTGAGAAGTGGGCCCGAGTTTTGCAAATTTCGTGATTTTCGATATTTTTCGAGTCTTTTCGATTGGGTTATGTTCCCTTAGCCTTTTGTAACGTATTCGTTGTGGTTTTGATCAGATTCGACGCGCGAGGAGGTCGATTTGCGAAGCAAGGGCATAGCGAGCTAGGATTTTGGCTGGCTTGAGGTGAGTAATGATTATAAATGATGTTCTGAGGGTTTGAAACCCCGGATTTGCACAACGTAGTGCTATGTTGAGGTGAGACACACGCTGCATGATGAGCGTGGGGTCCATCACTGCTGGGGATTCGGACTTGGTCAGTCCCGATTGATGATTCTACTGTACGTTTGACTGAGCCTTAGTTGATTTCATTATAGTCTGGGCTAGTTGCCATGTTTGGGGCCTTGTGCCGACTTGTAGAACCCTTAGGGGGCAACTGTACATGATTGACCTCACTTTACTTGTTAAAATCATACCCTCAGTCGTGTCCTTAACTGTTAATATAATAGGAACCGGCCTTAGAAATTGAAGAATCAAAATGAGAAGAAATTGTGGGTTGGAGTCCCTATCTTATCTTAGTATGCCCCAAGAGGCTAAGTTTATATTTACTGAGAGGGGTTGAGAACCCTGTAGTGAGGATATTGGATATGTTATGGATCGGGTTGCACGCCGCAGCAGTATATTATTGGATCGGGCTGCACGCCGCAGCAGTATATTTATATGGATCGGACTGTGCCTGCCGCAGTAGTATAGCGTTTGGGTTGTAGGAGCCCCTCCGGAGTCTGCACACACCCAGTGAGCGCAGTCGACTATTATTATTGGATCGGGCTGCACACCGCAGCAGTATATAAATATATGGATCGGGCTGCATGCCGCAGCAGTATACTATATGGATCGGGCTGCACGCCGCAGCAGTATAATTATGATTTTCGGTCATTGTGAGAAATAGATGAGTTGAGTACTGGCTTAAAGAATTTTTACGTGACTTCTTCATTTAGTTACGGTTTAAATGTTCTTACTGCTTTGATATTGAACTGCTTAGTGCTTTTACGAGATTTCTTTCCGTCAGTCTTTATTTATTTTTATTACTCACTGAGTCGGAGTACTCACATTACTCCCTGCACCATGTGTGAAGATACAGGTATTCCGGAGGCGTAGATTGAGCTATCTCTGCTATTCAGATCTCACCGGAGCCATCGAGGTAGCTGCATGGCGTCCGCAGACCCGATTTCTCCCTCTATCCTCTTTATTTCCAATATTTTAGATTATCTTTGTTTAGGCAGTTTCTCAGACTTGTATTAGAGGCTCGTGACACCAGATCGGTGGGATTTGTAGTGATATTTCTTGATTTTCGCACATTGTATCCACTGTTTCAGACTTATATTTCTGCTAAATTGGTATTTAAACTCTGTTAATTGGTAAAGAACCCTATATGAGGGATTGAGAGTGTTGTATTGGTCGGGCTTGCCTAGCATTGTGTTGGGCGCCATCACGATCGGGGTTGGGGTCGTGACAAGTTGGTATCAAAGCCTAGGTTACTAGGTCTCGCGAGTCATGAGCCGGTTTAGTAGAGTCTCGCGGAGCGGTACGGAGACGCCTGTATTTCTCCTCGAGAGGTTGCAGAACCTTTAGGAAAATTCCACATTCTTGAAATTCTTGTCGTGCGAACTTGTTGATCCGAATACTAAACTTCTCTTTATTCTATTCTCTCACAGATGGTGAGGACACGAGCTACTGGACGTGACGGAAGACCACCAGTACCTCCTACCGAGGCCACCAGAGGCCGTGGACGCGGTCGTGGTCGTGGCCGAGGCAGAGCAGCGAGGGCAGCATCTATTGATCCACTAGCTGCCCCAGTTCCGGATCAGGCTCCAGCAGTACAAGCTCAGGCACCGGCTGTGCCCATAGTGATTCCTGGCCTTCAAGCGACATTAGCTCAGATCTTGATAGTGTGCACGGGCCTTGCTCAGGTGGTTTCAGCCACCACAGCAGCAGCAGCTACTTCACAGGCCGGGGGAGGCAATCAGACCCCCGTTGCTCGGACACCTGAGCAGGTAGTGCAGGGATTACAGACTCCAGAGGCACCCCCAGCTCAGCCAGTGAGACCAGTACAGGAGTTCAGGTTTCTAGTTATGCCCGAGGACGAGCAGCGTCCCCTCGAGAGGTTTGGTAGGCTCCAGCCTCCGACATTCGGTGGAGTTGAGGGCGAGGATGCCCAGGATTTTCTCGACAGATGTCAGCGGATACTCTGTACAGCGGGGATTCTTGAGTCCAGCGGTGTGGCTTTCACTACTTTTCAGTTCACTGGAGCTGCCTTCACTTGGTGGGAGGCGTATGAGCGGCGTAGGTCGGTTGGTGCAGCACCTTTGACTTGGCAGGAGTTCTCCACTCTCTTCTTGGAGAAGTATGTACCGCAGTCTCGCAGTGAGGAGCTGCGCAGACAGTTTGAGGGGCTACGACAGGGAGATGTGACAGTGTCCCAGTATGAGATGAGATTTTCTGAGTTGTCTCGACATGCAGTTTGGTTGGTTCCAACGGATCGTGAGCGTATCCGGAGGTTTGTTGATGGTCTCACTTATCCTCTTCGTGTTCTTATGACTAGGGAGCGAGTGCTGGGTGCCACATTCGAGGAGGTGGTTGATATAGCCCGAGAGATTGAGACAGTTCGCCGTCAGGATCGAGATGAGAGGGAGGCCAAGAGGCCTCGAGGTTCTGGTAGTTACAGTGGTGCTCCTTCGAGGGGCCAGTTCCAGCAGGGTCAGGGTCGTTCTTTCAGGCCCACTCAGTCAGCTCGACCCGAGTATCGAGGAGGATCTTCAGGTCGTGGTTATCAGGGTTCTCAGCATAGTCAGCCATCTCTCAGTGCTCTCCCAGCACAGAGTTCGTCTCGTGCTCCGTCTGCTCAAGGTTCTTCCAGGCCGAGTGCATCAGCTAGTCACTC
>NW_017672274.1:187864-191436 GCF_001879085.1 Nicotiana attenuata
TGATGATGGCGTGTTGAGGATGCAGGGCCGGATTTGTGTGCCCAATGTGGATGGGCTTCGGGAGTTGATATTGGAGGAGGCCCACAGCTCGCGGTATTCCATTCATCTGGGTGCCGCGAAGATGTATCCGGATTTGAGGCAGCACTATTGGTGGAGAAGGATGAAGAAGGATATTGTAGGGTTTGTGGCTCGGTGTGTCAACTGTCAGCAGGTAAAATACGAGCATCAGAGGCCGGGCGGTGTACTTCAGCGGATGATTATTCCCGAGTGGAAGTGGGAGAGGATTACTATGGATTTTGTGAGTGGTCTCCCTCGGACTTTGAAGAAGTTTGATTCGATTTGGGTGATTGTGGATCGGCTGACCAAGTCCGCGTACTTCATTCCAGTGTGTACTACTTATTCTTCGGAGCGGCTGGCAGGGATCTTTATTCGAGAGATTGTCCGATTGCATGGGGTTCCAGTGTCTATTATCTCAGATAGGGGTACTCAGTTCACTTCTCAGTTCTGGAGGACATTTCAGCGAGAGTTAGGTACGCAGGTAGAGCTGAGCACAACATTTCATCCTCAGACGGACGGGCAGTCCGAGCGCACTATTCAGCTATTGGAGGACATGTTGCGAGCTTGTGTTATTGATTTTGGGGGGGGGGGGGTTTGGGATGAGTTTTTGCCGCTTGCCGAGTTTGCATACAACAACAGTTATCAGTCGAGCATTCAGATGGCTCCGTATGAGGCGTTGTATGGGAGGCGATGTAGATCTCCTGTTGGATGGTTCGAGCCCGGCGAGGCTAGGTTATTGGGGACAGAGATGGTTCAGGATGCCTTAGAGAAGGTGAAGCTAATTCAGGAGAGACTTCGTACAACACAGTCGCGTCAGAAGAGTTATGCGGACCGGAAGGTTCGGGATGTTCATATATGGTGGGTGAGAAGGTCTTGCTGAAGGTTTCGCCCATGAAGGTTGTCATGCGGTTTGGGAAGAAAGGGAAGCTGAGTCCGCGGTTTATTGGACCATTTGAGGTACTTAGGAAGATTGGGGAGGTGGCCTATGAGCTTGGCTTGCTACCCAGCTTGTCGGGCGTGCATCCGGTATTTCATGTATCTATGCTCCGGAAGTATGTTGGGGACCGTCTCATGTGTTGGACTTCAGCACTGTTCAGTTGGATGATGATTTGACCTATGATGTGGAGCCAATGGCTATTTTGGGTCGTCAGGTTCGGAAGTTGAGATCAAAGGATATAGCTTCGGTAAAGGTGCAGTGGAGAGGTCGGCTCGTGGAGGAGGCTACTTGGGAGACCAAGCGGGAGATGCGGAGCAGATATCCTCACCTGTTTGAGGCTTCAGGTATGTTTCTTGACCCGCTCGAGGACGAGCGTTTGTTTTAGTTGGAGAGGATGTGATGACCCGGCCCGTCTTCACGCGAGTTACTGCCTCGTTTCCCCCATTTTCTGCTTCCTTATGTTTTATTTTACGAGTCCTGGGTGAATGAGTTGAATTGGATTGGTTTTAGATGGAAATGAGACAGTCTCTTAAAGGAAGCTTGTTTTGGAAAAATCAATCGGATGTTGACTATTGAGTTAGAGGGTTCGGATGTGATTTCTGGTGATTCGGTTAGTTTCGGGGGATGATTTGTGACTTAGGAGTGTGATCGGAATTGATTTTGGAGGTCCGGTGTAGAGTTAGGCTTGAATTGGCGAAGTTAGTATTTTGGCGAATTCCGGTTGATAGGTGAGATTTTGATCCGAGGGTCGGAATGGAATTCCGAGAGTTGCTGTAGCTCCGTTAGGTGATTTTTGATGTGTGTGCAAAATTTCAGATCATTCGGAGGTGTTTTGGTCGGGTTTTTGATCAAATGCGTAATTCGGAAGTTTTAGAAGAACTTAGGCTTGAATCCGATGTAATTTGATGGTTTTGGTGTTATTTGTGGTGTTTTGATGATTGGAGCAAGTTTGAATGATGTTTTAGGATGGGTTGGCACTTTTGGTTGAGGTCCCGGGGGCCTCGAGGTGATTTCGGATGGCTATCGGGATGAAATTTGGAGTTGGGAGATTGCTGTATATATCTGGTATCTGGTATTTCCGCATCTGCGGAAAAGGAACCGCAGATGCGGTTGCGCCGGTGCGGAAGAAGGATCGCAAGTGCGGTCATTGGCCTGGAAGGAAGAAAATGCAGATGCGGAAGGGAAGCCGCATTTGTGAGGCCGCAGATGCGGTAGATTTGTCGCAGGTGCGAAAAGGGTAAGGCCAGGTGTTTCCGCATAAGCGGACGTGTATCCGCAGAAGCGGGGTCCGCAAATGCGGACATGTGACCGCAGAAGCGGTCGTGGTTTTTAAATGAGGATCCGCAGAAGCGGAAATTTAACCGCAGAAGCGGTAGTCGCAAATGCGGTAATGGGACCGCAGATGCGAAAATCACTGTTATCAGAAGGGTTTTTAAAGCTCATTTTATTCCGCGAGCTTAAGTCCATTTCCACCATTTTTAAGCAACCTTGAGAGCTCTTGGACGGAATTTGAAGGGGATTTCGACTAGGTGTGATTGAAGGTGAGTTTCTTAACCTAAATACATGAATTAATGGTAGAATTTACACTGAAATTTGTAGAAAATCATCAAAAGAGGGTAAAGCTAGGGCTTGGGAATTTGGTATTTCAAAGTGGGATTTGAGGGGTCAAATGGACTCCGATTTTGGTAAATTTGATATGTATGGACTCGTGGCGAGACAAGGAATACGGTGATGGTAATTTTCTGATTTTTCGAGAAGTGGGCCCGGGGCTCGAGTTTTGCAAATTTCGTGATTTTCGATATTTTTCGAGTCTTTTTGATTGGGTTATGTTCCCTTAGCCTAATGTAACGTATTCATTGTATTTTTTATCAGATTCGACGCGCGAGGAGGTCGATTTGCCAGGCAAGGGCATAGCGAGCTAGGATTTTGGCCGGCTTGAGGTGAGTAATGGTTATAAATGATGTTCTGAGGGTTTGAAACCCCGGATTTGCACAACGTAGTGCTATGTTGAGGTGAGACACATGCTGCATGATGAGTGTGGGGTCCATTACTGCTGGGGATTCGGACTTGGTCCGTCCCGGTTGATGATTCTACTGTACGTTTGACTGAGCCTTAATTGATTTCATTATAGTCTGGGCTAGTTGCTATGTTTCGGGCCTTGTGCCGACTTGTAGAACCCTTAGGGGGCAACTGTACATGATTGACCTCACTTTACTTGTTAAAATCATACCCTCAGTCGTGTCCTTAACTGTTAATATAATAGGAATCGGCCTTAGAAATTGAAGAATCAAAATGAGAAGAAATTGTGGGCTGGAGTCCCTATCTTATCTTAGTATGCCCCAAGAGGCTAAGTTTATATTGACTGAGAGGGGTTGAGAACCCCGTAGTGAGGGTATTGGATATGTTATGGATCGGGCTGCACGCCGCAGCAGTATATTATTGGATCGGGCTGCACGCCGCAGCAGTATATTTATATGAATCGGACTGCACGCCGCAGTAGTATAGCGCTTGGGCTGTAGGAGCCCCTCCGGAGTCTGCACACCCCCAGTGAGCGCAGTCGACTATTATTATTGGATCG
>NW_017672274.1:192875-195250 GCF_001879085.1 Nicotiana attenuata
GAGGTAAGAATTAGTTAATACAAGCTCACAAGATCGCATTCTAACTATTTAAGAAATTTCCCAACCTTAAACACAAGTTTCCTAAAATCCGACCCCGAGCCCACATGCCCGGATTCCGAAATTTTTCGAAGAAAGTTGTTCTTTATTACCTAAGGATCAAGAATATATGATTTCTACTTCATTCCATAAGAAATTTTGTGGTTGAATCTTGTTTTTTTACAAAACCCTAGGTTTTACTCTATTCCCATGATTTTCACTAATTTTTATGTGTTAATCTACCCAAAACTCAAGTATTAAACTCACATTAATTAGAAATAACTTACCTCACAATGATAGGCAGAATCACCCCTCCAAGAGCTCCAAAATCACCCAAAAAATGAATGAAAATGAGTAAAAATAGCCTAGAGCCCGAATAAATGAAGGCCAATGGCTTCTGCGATTTTCGCATGTGCGGTCCTGGGCCGCACCTGCGACCACCGCTCTGTGGAAAGAAAACCGCTTTTGCGGTCTGGGCCACTTCTGCGGACAGGCCCACCGCTTCTGCGATTCCGCTTCTGCAGATTTAGGGCCGCATCTGCAGTCTTGGGTTGCCTGGCCTTGGGCCGCTTCTGCGTTCCCGCACCTGCGGTTTAGGAACTGCAGGTGCGGTTATGACAACAACCAGCAGCTTCCGCCTTCCCAAAATTTCCAAATTCGGACCGTTAACCACCCGGAATCCACCTGAGGCCCCCGACACCCCAACCAATCATACCAACCAGTCCCAAAGCACATTACGGACTTGCTCGAGGCCTCAAATCACATCAAACAACGCAAAAATCGCGAATCGACCTCCAATCCAAGCTTTATGAACATTAAAATCTCAAAAACGTCCAAATTTCTATCTTTAGCCAAATGACTCCAAACTGACCCACGGACCTCCGAATTTACTTCCTATCGCGCTCCTAACACCAGAATCACCATACGGAGCTACTCCTAGACTCGGAATCCCAAACGGACGTTGATAACACTGAAATGCACTTCAACCCAAACTTATGAAATTTCTTCCAAAATGCTAACTTCCACAATAGGCGCCAATACACTCCCGGGTCATCCAAAACCCGATCCGGGCATACACCAAAGTCCGAAATCATTATATGAACCTACTGGAACCTTCAGATCCCGATTCCGAGGTCGTTTACTCTGAAATCCAATCTTAGTTAATTCTCTCAACTTAAAGCTTCCGAAGCGAGAATTCACTTTCCAAATCAGCTCCGAACTACCCGAAATGCAATTCTGACTATGCGCACCAGTCATAATACTTGATGTGATGCTGCTCATGGCCTCGAACGGTCGCTAAAGTTCAAAACGACCGGTCGGGTCGTTATATTCTGTCCCGCTTAAACATAACTTTGTCCTCGAACGTGCTAAGAACTGTGCTGGGGTTGTCCGAAATCACTGTTTAACACCTCGGGCACCTACCCCTGCTATCACCACTCAGCTGGGCACCCTAGCTCGATCAATCTGAAGATATCCTTTTACACTTAAGCAAATAAGCCTTAGAGCCTAATTCCAACATCCGGAATTCTCTGTCAGGCCTGTTCCAACATACGCTCACCGTATCAATAACTACACGCAACACCAAAACATGACTGCATACCTTAGCTGAATTTACAACTTGCACCACTTTACTCACAAGACCCCAATAACATTTTCTGATCGAATAAATCGAATTTCCATGAATCTGATGCTCCCATTACACCTCATGACCTACACAGGTCTTGCTCTAATTCTTACAATACCGCCATGACAAAAGAGATGTGTAGAAATTCATAACCAACTGCCGAATCAACAAGTCTTTGGGTCTATACTCCTGACAAGAACCATCACCCTATTGTGAACCAAATAATGGTATTAACTCCTTAATATACTTCATATAATCAGATTGCACTGATCCTAAATCCAATGATCTCGTCTCACCCAGTACAAACTACTCAGGCAATAAGCCACCCCGGACATGATCAAAAGTCTCATATGATGACACAATGTGCCAATAGGCTACCAATTCGAACGCGATACAATGAAAATAAACTCTGAAAAGGAAATCCAATTACCCCGCTCGCGAATCATACATGCGACGCGGGCACACAGCTAATATGAGTCTTCCTCAGAAAAATAGGAAATAAAACACATAAAGCCAGAAATATGGAACTGTACTCAACATCATACTGTTACGGCGCGCAACCTGCTCCAAACAACATACCCATGGCGGCATGCCACCCGATCCACATATAAAATTTGCATAATGAGGTACACTCCGATCTAGATTGCTCATTACAAGAAGATATCGAATAACGGTCACAAGCACGCTAAGTAGATAATATCATCCCTGGGGAGAC